>NC_057738.1:46759231-46796576 GCF_004010195.1 Chiloscyllium plagiosum
TCACCTAACCTGCACATTTTTGGACTGTGGGAGGAAGCCGGAGCATCCTGGAGGAAACCCACACAGACACGGGGAGAATGTGCAAACTCCACACAGTCAGTCACCTGAGGCTTAACTACTTAACTATCTATATCTATCTGTCCTTCCTCATGTCCTGTTCTCAACTTAATTTTCTACTTACCTTTGTGTCATCAAATGTATTGGCATACTTTCAGTCCATTTATCCAAGCAACTTTTTACAAACTCTATAAAGTTGGAGCTCCAGCACTGAACCTTGTGACACACCCATTGTTTAACCTTGGCAACCAGAAAATGATCCATTTCAGCCTCCTCTTCCTTTCCTCACTGTTATACTATGAGCTTTTACTTTTAATAATAATTTTTTTGATATGGTGCATTATCAGGCATCTTCTGGAAATCTAAGTACAGTACATCAACCAGTTCTCTTTTTAAAGGGTGGACGCTAGGAAATTGTTTCCGTTAGGCGGGGAGACTAGGACCCGTGGACACAGCCTTAGAATTAGAGGGGGTCAATTCAGAACAGAAATGCGGAGACATTTCTTCAGCTAGAGAGTGGTGGGCCTGTGAAATTCATTGTCGCGGAGTGCAGTGGAGGCCGGGACGCTAAATGTCTTCAAGGCAGAGATTGATAAATTCTTGATGTCACAAGGAATTAAGGGCTACGGGGAGAATGCAGGTAAGTGGAGTTGAAATGCCCATTAGCCATGATTGAATGGCGGAGTGGACTCGATGGGCTGAATGGCCTTACTTCCACTCCTATGTCTTATGGTCTTATGGTCTTATCCACAGCACATGTCGTTGCTGTATCAAGACAGAAACTTACCTATCCAGCTGATATAAATTCCCAGAGGATTCATAGCAAGAGTCTATCATAAATTGCAGCAAATATCCTGTAGTACATCTCAGAAGAACCTGGTAATGTTTTACATTCTCACTGTTATTAAGTCATATTTATTTTAATGAGTATGTAAAAATTGTAGTTTTGTCCAGAAGTTAGAAAATAGCAAGGAGAACGTAATGGAGGCATTCCAGATTCTCTGCACTATTTGAGCTCTTGTTTATCTGTCACTGATAGACAAATATCCTGTCACCCACATTGAATTCCAGTTGCTATGACAGGCTAGTGACCTTCAGGAACAACAAGCTAGTCAAATTTGTGATATTGTTTTTGCCTTTTGAGGGCAAAACCCTATTATTCAGGCTGATTCATTTGAAAAATTAGATTTCTATTCATTATCTACCACTGATGGATTTGTAATTCATCATTATGTTAAAATGATTCTCAGATTATTATTCTGCTGCAGTTTGTTTTCAATAAGTATTCATCTTTATAACTGTGGAACCACCCTTTCTCCTCAGGAACACTCTCCTCACTGTGCTTGTATTACAGAGAGGCTGCACACTCCTGAAGGTTTACAAATCTTGATTATTTTAGCAAGTGGAAAGCTGGAACGTTTCAAATCAGATCAATACGGTTGATGAGAATGATTATTTACAACATAACATCCTCAAAAAGAATCCTGTGAATTGCAGGTGATGTTAATGAGACAAAAGAAAATAAGTATCAGCAAAATATTGATCACATGCCGCCTTATTAGATAAAACACAGATTAAAAATAAGAGGTCTCTTCTTTAAGGAGGAGATAGAGAGAATTTTCTCTGAGGGTCATTAGTCTGTGGAATTATCTTCCTCAGCACATGAATAAATGCAGATGCAGGTAAGTTTTTGATACACAAGGGGTTTAACAATATGGTTACAGACACAAAGTAGAGTTGAGAGAATAATGAGAATAACTAAATCCTGTAGAGTGATGCAGCAAACTGAAAGGGCCGAATGACCTCCTGATGTCACTGTGACAGCTATACAATGTGATGCTTTAAGGTACTGTCACTTTGAACAGTTTCTTTTGAGACAGCTAGATGCCCATCTTAAAATTAAATCGACTTGTGTTTAACATTTGGATTTTGCTGCAGTAACTTTTTTAACTTCATGCTCCATTAGTTTGATTTGTTCAGAGCTGCTTAAGTTTGTGAATCTTCTGGCATAGATTGGAAGCTGATAATGTGTAGTGGGACAGTGGGACCAAGAATCTCCATAAAGAACAAGAAAGTGAGAACTGAGAAGGAAAGTGAATTAGTGTCAATGAATTCAATATCAAATCAAGTATAGAAATAAAAGTAAATGGAGAGAAAACTTGCTTGAGAGAGAGAGGCAGAACAGACTGTGAATGGATATGGTTTTAAAAATGTAATATTTAACATTTTTAATCCACTGAAGTGTTGCACGATTTGAAAGAGTGACATTTCGCACTGTGGGAGAGTGATATTGACAATTGGCAATTCTTAACAATTGTTACATTATGATAATATATTAAGTCACAAATTACTGGAGTTCATTTTCTGCATTGAAATTAATGATGCATCAGTAAATGATACACAAAGGGGTCGTAGACTCATCAAATCGTACAGCACAGAAACAAACCTTTTTGTCCAACTCATCCATGCCAATCAAGTTCTGAAACTAAACTCGTCCCATTTGCCTGCATTTGGACCATTTCCCTCTGAACCTTTCCTATCCACGTACCTGTCCAAATGTCCTTTAAGTACAGGTCCTGTAACTGTACCTGCATCTATCACTTTCTTTGGCAGTTCATTCCACACATGAACTGCTCTCTGTGTCAAAAAGTCATCCCTCAGGCCCCTTTTAAATCTTTCTCCTCTCACTTAAAAGATATATCCTCTAGCTTTGAACTCTGCTACCCTGCTGAAACGAACTTTGCTGTTCACCTTACCATGCCCCTCATGATATTATAACCTTCTGTAAGGTCAGCCTTCAACCTCCTACACTCCAGTGAAATTTGTCCCAGCCCATCCAGCCTCTCCTTATAACTCAAAGCTTCTACTCCCAGCAACATCCTTATCAATCTTTTATGCACCCTCTCAAGTTTAACAACATTATTCCTACAGCAGGGCGACCATGGCTGTATGCAGTCCTCCAAAAGTGGCTTCACTAACATCCTGTACAACCGCAACATGCCGTCCATATCAGCATGGATGGTGGAAAAGGATTGACAAGCCAGGTGATCACCTCCTGCACATACTTGCAAATACAGTAACATCAGTGAAAATACCTGTAGCCATTTAATGGATGATTCTATTCTTGCAAAGCAGGAAGTAAGTGATGCAAATTCAGGAACTTGTGAAAATTTGTGTTTATGAGCTCCTTTCTGGCGGCAGGCAGCTGATGATGCATGCATTAATTAATGGAATGACCCACTCAGACAGCCATCATTTTCACTAAGTCTGACTCATTAATTTGTAATTCATTTGTTGTCAGTTTTGGAAAATCTTTAGTCACAGGGGAAAATTAAGGTTTTTAGCCAAAGCTGGATGGCTGTGCAAATGTAAGGGGGTTGTGTGTTTGTCTATTCTGTCGACGCTAAAACAAAATGTTGTTATAAGACAATTAGTACACAAAAGAGTTAACAGAAATCATGTGATAAGCCATTAGGATTTAAAGGATCATTCCTACTAGGAGCTAACCAGTGTGTACAAATATCGTTACGTAGTCATTGAGTCTACTAGGATATTTCAGGAAGTGTGGCACGGTGGCTCAGTGGTTAGCACTACTGCCTCACAGCACCAGGGTCCCAGATTTGATTCCAGCCTCGAGCAACTGTCTGTGGGGAGTTTGCACATTCTCCCTGTGTCTGGGTGTTCCAGTTTCCTCCCACAGTCCAAAGATGTGCACGTCAGGTGAATTGGCCATGGTAAATTGCCCATAGTGCTAGGTGCATTAGTCAGAGGGAATGGGTCTGGGTGTGTTACTCTTTGGAGGGTCAGTGTGGACTGGTTGGGCCGAAGGGAATCTAATCTAAACAGTTATGTGCACATATCTAAGGGACAGCCTGATGTCTCACAAGAGCTTCAGGTAACTCAGATATAACTAGCTATTAAGTAATATGTAACAAATCTATTCTGTTGACCAACACTGAGCCTATCTTCTGCCTCATTTAGGGCATTTGATATCAATAACTTTGACTCTTGCCAAAAGGAAGGATTGGTGGCAGACAATCTACGCAAGAGACCCTAGATGGTTGTTGTAGAACATAGTATGTTGACAGACTATTTCACCTCATAAATGACAGCATATGATGACTTTGAAAAAATGGACTTATTTTCAAAGCAGAAAGAAATGGAAGATTTGTCTTTGATATCAAAAGCAAATTAAATTGACAAACAATGGTGAGGCAGTTCAGAACAGCTTAACAGAAGAGAAGCTATTTCCCTTTCCTGCATAATTAATTTCAAAGCAGCAACTGGCTACTTTGATGAAAGAACATCTGCTTGATTTGCAGAATTCCATTTCTGTTCGTTCAAGTCCAGTTATGTGGTGAATTATTGCTCTGGTAAAACCAGTCAACAAAAGATAATGGAGAACATTAACAAGCACCTTGCTACATCTCGATGCACATTTCTATACGCACAATAGAAGAGAATGTGGAGCACAAATGTTTAATAAAAAACAGTAGGAGAGTAAAGAGCCCAGTCAGTTGTTAATGAATTGTGACAACACTGTGCTCTATACAAATCAAAGCCAAAGAGAAAGAAGCAATAAAAACCTTGCAACATTAATTGTCAACTTGTTCAGGATATGCAAACAGAAAATGGAAAAGTAAAAAAAAAGAGGTGCTTACATGTGCAGGGAATCAACACTATCTTGATACTTTTACATGCAAACAGTCACAACAGGAGGATGCTAAGGAGAAAGTTTGCCATTTACTAATCACTTGAAATTCTGTGAATAAGATTAATGTAGTCACCCATAACTGTTGACACAGCTTTAAATCAAACATGAGTGCGAGTTTTTCATTTCTAAAGCTTATTGTTAATTTAAAAGTGAAAAACAACATGAATGATGCCCTACACCATAATTTGGTCCAAAAGTGAAATTGAAATTTGTGCACTATTTCATAAGAACTGAGGGTGATCCATATCTTTCACTTCTTTCCATGTATAAAATATGCATCGCCCCACACTTTAAAAAGCGTATCACTAAAAGACTGTACTAGGCTGTAGTTTATTTTATTCATGGATTCATAATTTAATTCTCCTACACATATCTCTCTCCTTCTACATGGTATATTTAACAACTAAATTTCAGTTGATATATGATGTCTAATTTATCAAAGATCTCCTTAACCGTATGTCATAAAAAATTAACATATAAATGAAAACAGGTGCGATCTATCTACTTACGTATGATTATTCAAAATATTTCAACCCCTTGAATAACACTAACATTTTGCACCACAATTAACATAAAAAGATTGATTTTTGAATCATTCACAAAATATACTGTAAATTAAGAAATGTTCATTGTTTCAGTGAATTCCTTAATTTTGAATATAATAAAAGCCAGCTGTGAAAGTTATACACAAAAAAATTTGCTGTTAAAATATAAATAGTTTTTATTTTAAAAACCACAACCCCATTCAGTATTCAATGTTTTAAATTGTGGAACACACATGAACGAAACCAACAATGCAACACAAGTCTTTAAGGTGAGATCACATAATGTTGAAACTTTATTGCTGGAACAGCACAGCAGGTCAGGCAGCATCCAGGGAACAGGAGATTCGACGTTTCGGGCACAGGCCCTTCTTCCTGAAGAAGGGCCTGTGCCCGAAACGTCGAATCTCCTGTTCCCTGGATGCTGCCTGACCTGCTGTGCTGTTCCAGCAATAAAGTTTCAACTTTGATCTCCAGCATCTGCAGACCTCACTTTCTCCTCGAAGAGATCACATGATGGGATTGTGTTGATGTGTTTAGATACATTCTGCTCTGTGAGTCCAGGTGAGTACGTCGTAAGAAAATCTGACACTTACTCTACCTTTTAATTTCTTCAGTTTGTGTTTTTTTAATCATGGCAGCCTACCACCTTGTAAGGTATTGGTTTTCACTGTGATGGTCAGTTCTGTGTTAGGTATCACATGGTGTAGCCCACAGGATCTGCTCTGGTATAATGTTTGATATCAGTGGCTGAGAAGAAGCACAATCTTTTGGCCTCTGTTATCTCTGGGCCCTCTTCTCAGACAGCTGAGCTTTTTGTTTCTTCTCACCATTTCCATTGGCCTTCTAAACATTCATCATCGAGAGGTCACGGCCAGAAGTGAGCTTCACCCAGTTATTCATGTCTTCTAGTTTCATATCCCACTTGTAGCCGCCTGTGTTAATGGATGTTATGGGGACCCAGGGCCATTCGAACTCAGGGACCAGTTCGTTGTACAGAGGATCTGTGAGTATGCAGCCAGTCTTCACCAGATGAACATGGTCAAGATAATGCAGACATCTTTGAGTGAGCAATAATGATGGAATTAGCATGCTCCAGAGTCTCTCAGCTGATGTCCTTGTCCAGTTCAAAGATGTCAAGACAGCAAAGATGGAAAATGTTCAGACCTTTCTTCTGTGTTGCATATCTTGTCCAGGTCTCACCACCATAGAAGATAGTGCTGGGGTTGCAGCGTTGGTAGATTGTGTGTGGAACAACATCTGCTGGAGAACAATCAATCCACTTAGTTCTAACAGTGCAGTTTCAATGATTTCAACATCAAGTGACAGATATTTGGTAATTATGGAGCTGAGATATGTGAAGCTGTCAACAACCTCCCAGTATCACATCAATACATACAAACAACAATGGATTAACAACAGGGAAACAACAGCATGTATTTCAATCTTTGCAACCTCAGAGCTTGAAAGGCAACCTTTTTGAAACATTTAGGACCATTATGAAACTTGACAAGGAAGATATGGAGATGTCGCCCCTTCTGAGAGAGTCCAGGACCAGAGGGTATAATCTCAAAATAAGAGGTCACCTGTTTAAGACAGAGATGAAAAGGATTTTGTTTCTGAAGGTAGTGAATATGTGGAATTCTGTATTTCAGAGGGCTGTAAAAGTTGGGTCTATGATGTACATTTAAAGCGGACAGAGACATTTTTAATCAGTCTGGGTTACCATTGACCAAAAACTCAACTGAAGTTGTGGCCATAGTACGTATATAATAAGAGTAGGTCAGATGCTATGAATACAGGAGCAAGTAATTCACCTTCTGAGTCCCCAGAGTTTATTCCTCATCAACAAGGCACAAGTTGGGAGCATGATGGAATACTCACACTTGCCTGGACAAGTGTGGCTCCAACAACATTCAAAAAGCTTGACACCATTCAGGACAAAGCAGCTCACTGTTTGGCACCACATTCACAAACATTTACTCCATCCACCATCTCATTAGCTGCAGTGTACAGCTTCGCCAAAGATTCTTACACAGTAGCTTCCAAACCCACTTCCATCTTAAAGGACAAGGATAGCAGCTAAAGCTGTAATAAATAGGAACAGGAGTAGGCCATTTGGCCCCTTGAGTCTGCTCTACTAGTTAATAGGATCATGGGTGTTCTCAAATTCCTCATCTACTTTCCTGCCCTTTCTCCATAACCAATGATTCCCCGACAGAATCTTGATCAATCTCAGCTTTAAATATACACAAGGACTTCGCCCCTCGGCTCTCTGTAGCAAAGAGTTCCAAAGACTCACACCTTCTGAGAGAAGACATTCCTCCCCATCTCAGTCTTAAATTGGCTCCCCTTTATTCTGAGATGTTGGTCTTCTGGTCCGAAACACTGCCATGTGAGGAAACAGCTTCTCAGCATTTACACTGTTAAGTCCTTTAGGAATTCTGGATGTTTCAATGAGATCACCTCTCATTCTTCTAAACTCCCATGAGTCGCAACCAGTTTAACATTTGTTCATAAGACAATTCCTCCATACCAGGGATCATCCTAATGAGCCTTCTCTGAACTGCCTCCAATGAAATAATGTATTAAATAAGAGACCAAAACTGCTTGCAGTACTTCAAATACGGTGTCACCAGCACTTTATGAAGATGCAGGAAGAATTCCTTACTCTTATACTCCAACAATCTTGATGAGGACCAATATTCCATTAGGCTTCCTGATTCCCAGCAGCCCCTGCTTGTTAGCTTTCTGTATTTTGTGCATCAGTTCCTTTGTGTTGCAGCTTTCTGCAGTTTTTCTCCATTTAAATAACATTTTGTTCTTTTGTTGTCCATTCCAAAATGAACAGCTTCACATTTTCCACAGATACATGGGAATACCACCACTTGGAAGCTCCCCTCCAAGCCATCCAAGCCAAAATATGATTGCCATTCCTTCAGTGTTGCTAGTTCACAATCCTGGAATTCTTTCCTAACAACATTGCGGGACTACCGACCGCACATGGACTGAAGCAGTTCGAGAAGGCAGTTCACTCCCACTTTCTCAACAGCAACTAGGGCTGGACAATAAATGCTGATGCAGGAGGCAATGTCCCAGAAACAATTTTTAAAAACCATTACAATAATCTTATGTTTTAATTATTGTAACTTTAGTATCCAACAAATTGTATGACAACTTTCTGATAGTGAAGGCCTTAATAGTCTGAGAGGAAGAATACAGAATGAGACAGAGTGATATTGTCATAAACCACATCTGATGCAGATTAATATGAGACAGAGGATCCTTTTAAACAACAAATGGTTAACCACATTGTTAACAATGTGAGTATCTTGAAGTGACATCAAATTGGAGCAGTCAGACCTTGTTGGACAAAATGCAGTACTTTATGATGGGTGTAGCCTCTTCTTTGAATACAACGATTAATTTTCAATTATTATCATCAAAGCGTGTAAGTTTCAAAAACAGAGTTGCTGACAGTTATTAAACTCGTAATTTGCACAGTGACCGGCTTTTAGCAAAGGAGTACGTATATCCGAATATTAGAATGACATGTTAAACTATTGTGGAAATTGTAACCGACCGGAACTGCATGCATCTATTTTACTGTTCCCAGGAGATTAGGTGATACAATATTAATTCAGAGCAATAATCAGTGTTTTGTTCAAAAGCAAAATGCAGTGGATTCTGGAATTCTGAAATAAAAGCAGGAAATTTAAGAAATACTAAGTGAGTCAGGCAGCATCTGTAGTGGCAGAAACAAAGTTTAGGTTTCATGTTTGTGATGTTATTACCACTTTCCCATTTGATTCATGTTTTTTTTGGTCAATTCTAAACAGCCATAAACATGTAAGTACTTGCAAAAATGATTCACTCATATGACCTGCACTTCTGCTCAAAAACTATTTTAATTCTGGTATTTTACTGTGGATCTGGGAGCTGATTAATACTAAAATTGTAACGCACATTACTAGACTCTGAGGTGTATACAAGTAAATAATTGCAGCAAAATGATAAATGGTATATAAGATAAAAAGAGAGTGAGTGAAGACAGAGTGCAGACCCTGGGGCAGGTCCTACCTGGACTTAATCTATGAAGAATGTTATGGGCAGAGCTCAGAGATTGATTTGTGTTTGCTACTTGGACTGAAGTTATAATTACATTCACTACATTTGTGCTTTGGAAAGGAATGTTGCTCAGAAAGATCTAGTGTAGAATTCATAAAGTTAATTAAATAACATCTATAAAATGTTCAAGATGTAATATTTCTTAATGCTTTTCATGTAAAATATTATTAATTTGCACCCTTCGAGCATCTCTTCCTCCATCTTCTTCCTAACATTTTGGGGATATTTCCAATTAAGAACTCAAATATAGTTAGATATTTTGAATGACTACCACAAAACAAATCTGCCTCCTTATTTTACCTGATCTCAAAATATGCAGGTGATGAGTCCATTTCACCAGGGTAGTTCGCAGAATAGGTAAGGAAAAAATAAGAGATATTATTTAAGCAAGAACATTCATGATGATATGTCCCGAGGGTTAGCATTTAATTACTAACATTGTAAGGATAATGCAAAGCCTTTACTAAACCTCTTGTAGAAGATTTTACATTCCTAACTTTTTATGAAACTGGTGCTTTCTGAACTGCTGCTGCAGATGTTTTTTTTCCCTTCAGAGTTTTATACCTTTTAACACTGATTCACACCATACCTCAGAATTGTTATCAAGTACATGTATAACATCAAACCAAAATTAATGGTGTATTTGTCATGTTTGAGTACTAAGCAATGCATTTATAGGGAAACATATAATTGAGGAATTGCTTTGTCAAACTTTTTTTAATCCAACAGCCAGCAAAATCTGATGCAGATAAAAGCCAGGGTTATTGTCCTTTGTAAATCACTTTAATGTGCATTTGGTAACTTCAGGTTTCTATTTAGTCTCCCTTCAATTTTTCATTGTGAGCTTTCTTGTCCAAGTTTTATCATGTTACAAATTTCAAAGGACTGTTTCATTTTATTCTGAGCTTTTAAGAGTGGGGATTGAAATGCCAAAGGTCTGTTTAAAAAAAGCATAGGGTTTGAAAGAGTGGTTGTGGAGTGTATACAGATGCAGCTTTTGCTGGAACAAAAAGTTGATTGGTCTACTAGTGACTAGTTATCGATGATAAAAGCCTTTTGACCAAGCAACAAGCATGTAGTTTGCTTTCTGGAAACTGAATAGTTTGAAGTTGGGAACAAAATACAGAGAGAAAGAGAGAAAGAGGTATTCCGTTCTCCTTAGTTCAGGGGTCATCTCCCTGTTCTCCGCAGTAAAAGCTCACTATGAACCTGAATTGGTTTTCTACAACCTTTGTTATATGCTGTGAATTTTCACTGATCAGTTAGTGACTTTTTCTTAAGTAAACCAACCACCTTGTGTTTCTTACTACTCAGTAGAAGCATCCAGAGAAAGATGACTGAAGCAACATACTGGCCAGGAAAAGAATCATAAGGGTCACAGGAATCAGTGTTAGAACTCTTGCTGTTTGTTATATGTATTAACAACTTGGATGTGAATGTAGAAGGTATAACTTTGCAGATAACATGAAAATTGGTGTTGTTAATGAGGAAGGTGATCTCAGGCTACAGTCTGATATTGAACAGCTGGTACATTAGAAAGAGCAATGGCAGATGAAACTTCACCCTGATAACTGTGAGGTGATGCATTTTGGGAGATCTGAAAAGGGAAGGTTATATGCAATAATTGGTAGGTCCCTGCAAAGTACTGAGGAACAAAGGAACCTTGGTATACAAGACCATAGGTCCCTGAGTAAGTCCGAACAAGCAGCCTCGGTTGTGACAAAAGCATAATTGAGTGTATAGCATAGGATAAAAAAAAGTTTTGTTACAGTTTTATAAAACATTTTGAGGCCGCAGATGGAATACAATGTGCAGTTCTGGTTGGCCACCATCAGAAGGACATGGCTTTACTGGAGAAACTGCAGAGGAGGTTCACCTGTATGTTGCTTGGAGTGGAAAGTCTCAGTTCTGAAGACAGACTGGATAGGCTGGATTTGTTTTCCTTGAAGAAGGGGATGCTGAGGGGGGAGTCTGATTGAGGTGTACAGGATTATGAGCAGCATAGACATGGTAGATCATGAGAATCTTTTCCCCATAGCAGACATGCCGAAGACGAGAGGGCACAAGTTTAAGGTGAGGACTAAATGATTTAGAGGAGATCTGAGGAAACTATTTTCGCCTAGAGGCTGGTGGAAATGTGGAATGCACTGCCTGAGAGAGTGGGGGAGGCACATATTCTCACAGCATTAAAGAAGCAGCTGGATGAGTACTGAAAATGGAAGGGTATTGCATGCTATGGACCAAGTGCAGGGAAATGGGATTAGTGTAGTTTGGTGTTTGTGGGTCAGCATAGATATGGTGGGCTGAAGGGCCTATGCTGTATGACTCTATAACATTCAAGACACTCAACATTATCCAGGTCAAAGCAGCCCACTTGGTTGGCACAACATCTACAGGCATCTACTCCCACCAGCACCACAGCTCAGTAACAGCTGTGTGTACTATCTACATGATGAACTGCAGAAATTCACCTCCTTAGACAACACCTTCCAAACCCATGACCGCTAACATGTAGAAGGGCAAGAGCTGCAAGTATACAGGAATACCACCCCATGAAAATTTCTCTCCAACCAATTCACCATCCTGATTTAAAAATATATTGCCATTCCTTTTGAGTCAAAGTCTTGGAATTCCATTCCTAATAGCATTTTAGGGCTACCTGCAACAGTTCAAAAAAGCAGTTCACTCGGGACGGGCAACAAATGCTGGCCCAGCCAGTGACATCCAAGTCTCATACAAAAAAACAAATGGACAGCTCTTGTCACTGACCTCGAAGAAAAGCATGCACAAGTACTCTGTGGCATGGATTTTCCCATTATTTCCAACATTTAATTTGAATCTGATACCAAGTCAAGATAATACCAAGTATCTAAAAATACAGCAACAATGATGCTTACAGGCATGGTATCAGCTAATTCTGCATGTAGCAGAGATCTCACAGCAAGTGCCAGAAATAAAATAGACCCATAATCCTACATTGTTTTTAGAAATTTAACAAAGAAATGACAAATGGGGCATGTACTTTAGTGTACAATATTTCAGCTTCTATAGAAACAGTAAAAGAAACCGTTAAACTATCACATTGGAAAAAGTGATATTATGCAATAGTTTCCCAGAGGCAGGGAAGTTGTTAAGGAGTAGTCAGAGCTTTGTGCACGCAGTTAGACCCTATTAGCAATATAATGTTTTGGAGAGGGGGAATAAATACAGTGTAAAAGGGGAAATTAGATGTATTAGATTCCCTGCAGTGTGGAAACAGGCCCTTCAGCCCAGCAAGTCCACACTGACCCTCTACCGTGCAGCCCACCCAGACCCATTTCCTTCTGACTAATGCACATAACACTACAGGCAATTTGGCATGGCCAATTCACCTGACCTGCACAGCTTTGGACTGTGGGAGGAAACCCAAGCAGACACGGAGAGAATGTATAAACTCCACAAAGACAGTTGTCCGAGGTTGGAATCAAACCTGGGTCCCTGGTGCTGTGAGGCAGCAGTGCTAACCACTGAGCCACCCTTGGCAGTTAAATGATTTCCAGCAGATTTCCGTCCCTGACTGTATGTTGAATTACTGGGAAGCACATCTGGATTTCCTTGTTAAACTGCGTATGTGTGGTTACTGGCATTATCTAGCACATTCGCAACAACATGACACTGAACATCAACAGTTTGCTGTAATTATGATTGCACCAGAACCATTGCAACCAAACTAATTGTGTTATCATAGGTAATTGATGCTTTAAATTACTGTTCGTAACCAATGTATAGTTTAATACCTGACTGAAATTACAGAGTAATTCCATACTGATACTGTTACTTTGCAAAAATTGATTTGCAAGATCTTTATATTATAATACTTGTGCTTATCATCTATTGGTTACTAAGGTTCATAAACTCTGGTATAATTAAACGTCTAACAGATCTTAGGAGGGATATCAGAAACTCTGAAAATGCCCCCGGTTGTGTTTTTTTGTTACGAGACTGGTTTTCATGGTGAGTTAGTGGCACTGTGGATAACATAATATCTACAAATAAACTATCAAGAAGAAAATGTTTTGGCTGTCAAATTAATCAACAAAGGCCATTATTTGGATTTTGCAATGATAATTTAATGCCAATACAATGCAAGCATGCCTAGGTCTTCAGACCCTATTTGAAAGAGTTCTATTTATTTTACTATAATTGTTTTCTTTGTTTTACTGTAATTGCAGTCATGCAGAGGTTAGTTCCATTTTTATGGTGTGCACAGCACAGTTGTATTCTTGTTATGACATCTTTAAGCATCTGAAACTGCATCTTTATTACATCAATGACTACTGGATCTTTTCTCTTAATGCTGCTATGATTATTACGCTTCTGAATACTTGTTCAACTTTTGTTTCGATCAAATTATGCAAGTTTACATTGCCATCATTTTGCACATATCATGTTTTGAAATGAAGTGTTGATGAGATTTTTACTCCAGTTCAGCTCTCATGTGGCTTCACACAGCAGAACTCCCCAATATGCCAGCTCCTACTCTTGGTAAGCATTTTAAACCTCAGCTCTGTATCACCTCAACCAGTGCTTCCTACCATAACATCAATGTTTGATGACATTATTCATGATAGTCAATACTTGTGGTAAGATTAAAAAATTATGGCTTCAAACCAAACCATGAAAGGTTAATCATTAAGGGTTATTTAGACATGACAATGAGCATTGGAGACAAGTGGAAGATTACTGGCCTAGTTGAAAAACAACTTATTTTAACTGTTGGGTAACTGGATAACCTTGACTGTCTATGGGAACCACTCTTTGTACATCATTGACATGGACCACCTGGATGATGTTTTCAACTTACTGTCTGCACAATGGAATATTTGGAAAAGTATTGCAAGTATTATGAAATGATGATGCAGCATGTAACCAGAACAGTACAGGTAGTTCTTCTATAATGTTGTAGTAGCATTCCAGAGAAACCTTACTTATCGGAAAATCGCTTAACATAAATAATGGGGCCAACAGGAAAAGTGGAATTAGGGGCAGACTAGTAGAAAATACCACTCACAATCATTCAAACATCACCCAAACATCTAACGCAAAGTATAGCACAGCCTGAATGAAAGTATAAATCATATTTATCGATGAAATAAAGGTAAATGTAACATAGTACATTTTAAGAATATTGTTAATGCAGGGCTAGATGGTCATCATGGTTGATAAAGTAGACTCTCACATTCCTGTTAAGCGAGATATATCACATATTCTCTCCTTACACTCAAAACACTTTAGTATATATAGCTTCTCTCCCAGTGTTGTAGCCGTTTTATTGCATTCACTACCCACAATTTTATCAGCAGGATGATTCTTGCTAAGATTCTTTTCACAATGCCACTCCATTTTTTCAAAGAAAGGGATAATACAGGGGTAGTGTACCTTTCCTTGGCTTTCTCTGAATATGTTAATGTGTCATTGGAGAGACCAGAAAGTTATATATTCACTTTTGTTCCTGTCTGGCTTCACCCATCTCAGCTCAGGTGCTACTAAAACTCTCATTTCATCACTTTGTTACCTCCAGACCTGGAGTATTCCAACACATTCCTCACTGGTCATCGTATATTCTGTCCTCATTAACATCAGGTCAGCCAAATCTCTGGCACCAGTATCCTAGCTCACAGCAAGCCCACTTTGTCCATGAGTTGAGGGCTCATTGACACAGATTAAGTATTGTCAGCTGAAGTATTGTATCTTTAGGCTAACAGTATTGAACCAGGTTCTTTTAGATTGGTTGCTTAGTCTACTTAGTATATATTAGAGAGAGAGAGAGAGAGGAGGCCTCTTCTGGAGTACTGTGTGCAGTTCTGGTTGCCCTGTTATAGAAAAGGTATTATGAAACTAGAAATGATTCAGAAAAGATTAACCAGGATGTTGCTGGGAATATAGGGTTTCAGATATAAAAATAGGCCAGATAGGCTGGGACGTTTTTCACTGGAGCATAGGAGGTTGGGGGTGACCTTATAGATGTTTATATATTCATAAGGGACATCGACAGGGATATGGATAGCAAGGATCTTTTCTCTAGAGTGGGGGAGTTTAGAGCTAGGGGATATATTATTAAGGTGAGACCTAAGTGTAGCTCTCACAGAAAGCTGCTCTGTCGGCAGGTGACATCAGCTCATTTACAGAACGATGTGTTGCGAAACGAACTCCTCTGGAATCGTGCTATCGCAAGCAGGAATAAGTGTTCCTGAAAATACCAGTCCTTAATTCCTCAGTGACAATACAAGCAAGTTGCATTGCCAGAAAGCTCATTATCCGAGAACTCCCTGTAATTAAGCTCTCTGTCACACTTGTTGGACTCCAACTTGTACTGGGATTGTGAACATTGCCAGGAACATTGTGTTCTCCAGACCGGCCATCACACGCGGTCCCCAATAGACGAAAGGCAGTGAGACTTGTTTTTATCATATATTTGTTACTAATAAATGTGCTAACCCAAGACCACCTAACTCATAGAGCCTATCTATATGTATATTATATAGTTTAAAATAATAGGTTCACTCATTACTTTGTAAATGTTTCAAGATTCATAGTCATACAGCATGGAAACAGACCTTTTGGTCCAACTAATCCATGCTGAGCATGTTCCCAAATTCCCACCTGCCTGTGCTTGACCCATACCCTTCCAAACCTTTCCATTCATGAACTTATCCAAATGTCTTTTAAATGTTGTAACTTTACCTGCATCCATCACTTCCTCTGGCAGTTCATTCCACAGATAAACAATGCTCTCTGTAGAAAGGTTGTTCATCATGTACTTTTTAAATCTTTCTCCTCTCACCTTAAAAATATGCCCCCTAGTTCTGAACTCCCCCACTCTGGAGAAAAAACCCTTGCTATCCCTATCCCTGTCGATGTCCCTCATGAATATATAAACGTCTATAAGGTCACCCCCCAACCTCCTATGCTCCAGAGAAAAAACGTCCCAGCCTATCTGACCTATTTTTAAATCTGAAACCCTCTATTCCCAGCAACATTCTGGTTAATCTTTACTGAATCTTCTCCAGTTTAATAATATATTTTCTATGACAGGGTAACCAGAACTGCACACAGTACTCCAGAAGAAGCCTCCCCCCTCCCGTCTCATATATATATATATATATATATAGAGAGAGAGAGAGAGAGAGAGCACGTGCCATCCTGTAACCAATCTAAAAGAACCTGGTTCAATACTGTTAGCCTAAAGATACAATACTTCAGCTGACAATACTTAATCTGTGTCAGTGAGCCCTCACCTCATGGACAAAGTGGGCTTGCTGTGAGCTAGGATACTGGTGCTAGAGATTTGGCTGACCTGATGTTAATGAGGACAGAATATGCGATGACCAGTGAGGAGTGTGTTGGAATACTCCAGGTCTGGAGGTAACAAAGTGATGAAATGAGAGTTTTAGTAGCACCTGAGCTGAGATGGGTGAAGCCAGACAGGAACAAAAGTGAATATATAAATTTCTGGTCTCTCCAATGACACATTAACATATTCAGAGAAAGCCATGGCCCCAAAGCAAAGCCCTGGTCACATTACATCAGCAATTAGAAGCGATTACTTTTTACCTGAGGCTGAACTTGCCCACTTTTTAACAAAGTACCTTGTGGAGTGCACTTTGTTGCTGTTAGCCCAGGTCAAAATCTATCACCACCATTCTGCTCTCCATCTCATCACATCCATCTCAGGGGAATTACATGGCTGAATAGCAACATGTCCTCCTTTTAAATCCCAGCAGCAGCACACCATTTCAGATGCTGCAAGTCAGAATAGCCCCTCACACAAGCATCATCAGTACAAACATAGCCCAGAGGCAGATACTGGTATACTGCTACACTGACAGTGACTTGGAAACAGTGATGGGTTGGCTGGTAGACAGGAGACAAAGTATTTTCTCCTGCTGACTGGCAAAGGAGGCTACACTATCAATCTCAGTAGCTAGATGTTTCTGATGTTGGTCTTATGCCCGAAACATCAACTCTCCTGCTCCTTGGGTGCTGCCTGACCTGCTGTACTTTTTCAGTGCCACACTTTTCAACACTGAGCTAGCAGCCTGGGAGGGGTTCAAAGAAAAGTAGATCGGCAGGAAGCAGGTCAATGATCTGCATTCCACAATGTAAGTAATACCATATTCCACTGCCTCTCACTTACAGAGCACACACTCTCTCTAACATTATCACATGCATGTGTCTCTCACCAAGACTCATGGACTACAACTTACACTATTACATGCATCATGACTACTCAATAGCTCTCACCCACCTCATCCCCTCTCAAACTGCAAACTCTTCATGGCCTCTGTGCTTCCTATTCCTGTACTGTAGCGTATCACTACTTCTCCTGCCCTATCATTAAATCCTTTTCCATTCACTTCCATCATACTCAATTCCTCCATTTGAGTCATTGTAGGATTCACAAAGAAACCTTACACTATGCCTTGACAGTGTGCAATGGTAGTTTCACAATAAGGTCAATGTCACTCTGCAGTCATGGAGCTCTGACCTCGAACCTTATTCACATTTACAGTGCAGGCCAAAATGTTGACACAGTTTGGGAGGGAAATTCTGGAATAAATTCAATACGATAACACCCAACACCACCACCTCCAGGGATCCCCACCCATGAACTTCATAGATCATGTTATCACAAATTAATTCAATTTGGTTATCTATCAATGATATTATTGGTGGACTGTTCATCCAGAGACCAGGTGATGCTCTGGAGACCTGGGTTCGAAACACACCATAGCAGATGGTGGAATTTGGAATCAAGAGTCTAATGATGACTATGAATCAATTGTTAATTGTTGAAAAAACCCATCTCATTTACTAATGTCCTTTAGAGAAGGAAACTGCCATTCTCACTCGGTCTACCCTGCATGTGACCCCAAAACCCTGAGCAACGCATTTGACTCTTAACTGCCTTCTGGGCAGTTGGCGGGGGTGGGGGAGGAGTGCAGCTGTCAGACAATGGGGAGGGGGCCCACAATCTGCCTCTACCTCAAACCTGTTGCAAGAACCCACATGAACAACCTCCCCACCTCACTGTCAATTACAGACCTAAATCAGCAATCAATGTCCACTGAGACTCTCCTGTTGGCCTAACCCAGCAGAGGGAGGCCCACTACACAGACCCAACAATGAACAAGACTCTGTCAATATTTTTATTCATGCAATGACACATGTCTGGAACCCAGGTCTCCTCACCCAGAGGCGGGGACAGTACCACTCTGAAATCCTATATCAGACTGGTCCTGGGTACCCAGGCTACAGGAGGGGCTTGGCACGTGATGTCTAACCAAGAGATCCAAAATCGGGATGATGTGGGAATGTCTGCTGTGTTTTCACTTTTCCTTCCTTTGTTTAACAAAGGAGTGATGTTTGAAATTCCATTTGTAAAATTCTAACTTGCAAATTACTCATCAGTTTC
This sequence comes from Chiloscyllium plagiosum, assembly GCF_004010195.1. NCBI lineage: Eukaryota > Metazoa > Chordata > Chondrichthyes > Orectolobiformes > Hemiscylliidae > Chiloscyllium > Chiloscyllium plagiosum. The sequence continues at coordinate 46,778,127 of NC_057738.1, forward strand.
TTACAATATTTCATTGGAAAACAGGAAGTCCATGAGACTAGCCAAGTTTAAAATCTGATTATTTGCTCCATTGCGTTGTTCTTACCATTATTACATCCTCTAAATCTGTCTGCTCGATTTATCCTTCAGCTCCCTTAGAGCTTTGGTATTTTGTCCTTTTCTTCCACTGTGAAAAATCAATAGAAAACACTGATTTAACAAGTTTGCAACTTCCTTGTCATCTATTATTGTGTCACTTGCATCTATCTTTACTAGACTCACTTTCTCCTTTATCCTTCACTCAATAAATATTTCCTGTATATAAAAGTTTGTCATTGGCTTTGGCATCCTTGCACAGTTTTAGTTAAGTTTCTCTTTCAACCTTTTACAAATTCATTGTATCCTTTCATTTATTTTATAACTTTCACAGTTTATTGGGTTTCAAACCTTCCTTCGACTTGCAATGAGGAAGGCATTGATATTAAAGATGAGAAAGGGGATTGCCAAAAAAGACATAGAAGGGATGTTTCCCCTTCTAGGACAATCTAGAATAAGAGGTCACAATTTTAGAATAAAAGGTGGCAGATTTAAAACTGAGTGAGGAGGATTTATGTCTCTCAAAGGGTCATTAATCTGTGGAATCCACTCATCCCTTCTACAAATGACCATAGCCATTCTGAAATTGATTTCTTTCATTAATGAAGCTTTGTTTTTCTCAGATAGTTTTCTCCAAACTTAATGAAGATCTCTGTTCTCTCCCCCAGAGTGTGATGGATGCCAGGAAATTGAATAAATTTATGGAGGACTTGGTCAGATTTTTAATGAGTAATGGGTTTAAAGGTTATGGAGAGCAGGCAAGAAAGTGGAGTTGGGGCCAAGATGGGATTGGCCATGATGGCATTGAATGGTGAAGCAAGCTTGAGGGCTGAATGGCCTCTTCCTGCTCCCAGTTCTTACGTTCTTCTTGCGGCTCTCTTACCTGATGCAGGTGGGAATCCAGGATTAGCACATGCTCAAACAGTAATTTGTTTTTAAATTGCTCCTTGCAGACTCCTACCACAGGCTTTTCTCAACTTCCTTACTCTAATCCCTTCGCCTGCCTCGAGATTTCCTTTATACCATCATTAAACTCCTCTTCACAAGTGACTCTTCCTTTTGTTAGTGTATAGAAGGAGCAGGAGTAGGTTATTCAGCCTCTTGAACCTGCTCCACTATTTAATAACATCATGGATGATCAAATTGCAACCTCAAACCACATTCCTACATATTCCAATGAACTTTTACCCTTTTGTTTAATGAAACTCTATTAACCTCTGCCTTAAATTATTCAAGGACTCTGCTCCCATAACCTTTACATGAAGAGAGGGTCAAAGGCTCTCAACCCTCTGAGTGAAAATGTTCACCTCATTTCTGTTTGAAGTGAGTTAGTCTTGGTTTTCAGACTGTGGCTTCTGTCAGTGAGACATCAGAGAACTGTTAGCATCCATTGAATTGGACCCCAATTGGCCCTGAACTTCAGTGTAAGCTGGTCATTTTGTAAGGGGAAAAAAACAAAAATAATAGGAACATAAAAGCATAGGTTTTGAATAGAATGTTGTGTTCTTCAGTCAAGCTGTTTATAAATCAACTGTGTGAATGCTTATTGAAAAAGAATGGGAGAGCAGCTGGAAGTAGAGATTGCAAGGGCAATAGGAGGGTTGAGATTGAAAATTGTTTCTTTACACCATGCCATCTGTTCCTATTATTTTTAATTTAAAACACAGCGTGTGAAGAACAGTAACATTGTAAATCATACAAAAGAAAGATTCATCCATGCTTGTAACTGAATTTACCTTTCCCACCAACTGATCTTCAAATATTGTTTCTCTGACTACCAGAAGGTACAGTTATATTGCAGCTCTGCTTCTGTGTCAATGGTTAGTGAAAGAATAGGAGAGACTTGCTGAGCTTTAATTCACCTTTTTATTAGAATATTGCGAAATGCATGTTTTCACTACAACTAGATTGAGTGGGACAGCAGAGAGACACATACAAGACGATAAAGCATAGCTCTATATATATCTGCACTGGATTTCTTTGCATTGACAAAAGATAAATTTTAAATGGACAATAGCCCATTCCTAAGCCCACTAAAGAACACTTTTTTCCTTTATACTTGCATCAAATGTGGCCATCATTAGCTAAGCCAGTCTCTAATTGCTTGCCCTTGAACAAAGTGGCTTCATGGGTCATTTCAGAGGGCAGTTAAGATTCATCTATGTTTATTGTGGATCTTCAGTCACATGCAGGCCAAACCAGGACAGGAAACGACAGCAAAAATCCTTTCCTAAATAATATTAGTGATGGGTTTTTACAACAACCATAAATGTAATACTATTAGACTAACTTTTAAATTACAAATTGTTGTTAAATGCAAATTCGACAAGTTGCTTTGATGGAATTCTAACCTATGACCCTAGATCATTAGCTTGGATCAATGAATGACTCGGTCCAGCAACAATTCCAGTACACTACTGCCTCCCCAAAAATGGGCATGTTACCCTCAAGGCATAATGGTCCTATTCCAGGTCAAGTGATGATGATGAGAGATCAGTTTTGTTTGGTCAACTTCCTTGCTGGAGTTCTATAAAATTGTTTATATAAAATTGGCTTTAATGTTTCTGCTGTTTCCTGGCTTTCCATGGAAAATTAAAATTAATTTGCTCAAAGGTTACTAGTTTATATTCAGAAGATAAGAGTTAATTGCAAAATATACTGTTTCTCTGATGCTAAAGTCTCTTTACACCAATTCATAGAGCAAATCAAACAGGAAATAGATTGCCTTAACCTTAGTTTTTGTACTATAGATGTACGCTATGGCTGACAATTAGAATTCATGCCTAACCCATTTTGTACAAATGAAGAAAAGATTGATGCTTTTGCATTAGAACATAAAAGCTAAAGGAGAATCTAATAATAGTTCCCACAATTTCTTTTCAGGATGAATCGCAAAACATCACTTTCACTGTTTAGCAAATTCTAAATGGACATGTTTAACAACATGGTAGTGAACCCTTCTTCTCATTAAAAGAAACAAAGCTCTCCTCAAAAAATATCAAAGTATTCTTTAACTCTAAAAGTGCACCACCAGTGCTTCATTCGGAGGCTCACTGAAGATGTTATCTAATATGGTGATGAAACATCCGAAAATGAACCTTCCAGCTCAGCGAGAAACCTACATCTAAAAGTGAACATTAAACAACAACCATTTACAACTCAGTGTCCTTTCTCATAACTGCTTATTATCTCCCTCCAACTCTATAACAATATACTGTTCCAATAAAAACCTGTATTAAAATTACATCAACTTAATTTCAAAACCACACAGTAGCTGTTGTCATCAGTGTCTGTCTTCTTCTGGTTGAAGATTTCCTGCATCATCTTCTGCCTTTTGCTGCAAAGATGTTTCATATGGAAAAGGTCCCTTTGATTGAGAGTGCTTTGAATAGCAGTCTCTCTCTTGATGGCAGTGTCCTCTCTGTCCAACTATCAAAATGCCTGTTTCTTAATACCCCTAACATCGGATCATCTCATTGGTTCAAGATTGGCAAAAACAATAAATTCAAAATCAATTGTGTTTTATTGTCCTGGGATATAATTTAAACTGATTGGCTAAACTCGAATTGTTGTCAAAATAGCAACCAAAGCTCAAAGTATCAGTTTCACTGTGAGATGTTACATATTTTCAATTTTCCAGAATATTCTGAGACTGCTAGCTAGTCATAGGACAGGTGCTTGTAAGCACTCAGTGCAAAACAACATTCACTCTTTCTTAAAGGTACAGTACATGCCTTCAACTTCATAATACCTACCCCTGAAGAAAAAAATGCCCCATCATAATGAAAAGATGGCCTCATTTTTTCCCCAACTCTTAACTCCATCACAATGAAATACACAGGATATTAATCTAAGCTCATATTAATTTCTGCACACGCATGTATATAACATTGATATCTGTTCAATGTTATCTACACTTTATCTGTAAATTTGTGATAACACACTCACTATCACATTCTTACAGTCTGCAACATGTACAATTTGTAAATTAAAAGTCTGTAACATAAGACTCCAGTGAAATAGTCTCATATTCTTGTCTTTAAGTCATTCCAAGAATGTAAGAGGATTGTGAACCATTAACACAACAGTCTACGACACATTGTTGACACATAAAAATGGGAATGTTGTAAGGCCAGTACCAAACTCGATCATTCCTTTTCAATTGTAAAGTATTTTCTCTGGTGGGTGTTGAGTTTCTTTGAAAAGTACCCAAATGGCTATTCAATTCCATCATCACCTTCCTGTAACAGTACATCTACAACTCTTATGTCATTAGCATTGATTGGAACTTTGAAGGGTTTCAAAAAATTTGGTGTAGCTTAAACTGGTGCGGTGGTTAATACTGCTTTTAAATTGTCAAATGTCCCCTGGCATTGTTCTGTCCAGCAAAACCTTGTGTTCTTCTTCAGTAAATCTGTTAGCGGTACCACTACGCTGCTGAAATTTGAAGCAAACTTCCCATAGAATCTGCTTTGTCCCAAAAATCGAAGCACCTCTTCTTTGAGTTTGGTCATGGAAATTCCTCCATGCTCTTCATCTTTGCATTCCTTGAGGTCATCCTTCCATGACCGATGTTATGTCTCAAGAAGGTCACCTCTGCCTTCATGAATTCTGTTTTCTTTAACTTTATTACCAGGTTTGCTTCTCTGAATCGTTCAAAGAGCTCTGCCAACTGTACCATGTGATTTTTCCATGACTTACTAAAGATCACTACATCATCCAGTTAGACTGCATAGTTTGAAATCCCAGCCATAACTCAGTTTATGAGTCTTTGGAGTGTGGCAGGTGTATTACTCATTCCAAAGGACATCCCTTTGAATTGACATAGCCCATTTCAGTTTACAAACGCAGAAACTTCTTTCACTTTCTCTGAAAAAGGTACCTGTCAGAAACCACGTAGCAAGTCCAACTTTGTGATGTAACTGGCTTGTCCAACTTTCTCTCTACAGCCCTCCAATCTTGGTTTTGGGTATGAGTCTAATTTTGTTATGGCGTTGACCTTCCGATGTTCCACACAAAGTTCATTGAGTCCCGTCAGGTTTGGGAACTAACATGATTGATGAATTCCACTCGCTCTGACTCGGTTCAATGATATCTTCATTCTGCATTGTATCCACTTCCTTCTGGACTTGTCTGGCTTTGAAAGGATTAAGCCTGTAGGGATGTTGTTTTATCGGAACAGCATTCCCTATGTCTACCTCATGCACAATAGCATTAGTCCTCCCCATCTTATTCCTGCATATGTCCTTATACTGCTGCAACAAACCTTTCAACTGCATTCTTTGATCTTTAGACAGATAGTTCACTCATCCTATCCCACTCCTCATTGTTTAATGAATATTGAAACACATTAAACTCCACGACCTCTGGATTTGATTCCTCATTCTGCAGGGCAGTGACTAGAACCTGTTTCTCCAATGCCTTCTCCCTATGATAATAAGCTTTCAACATATTCACATGACACACCCGATACAATTTTTTCCTAACTGACATCTTTATCATACATCATCTACACAGGAAAATGCCCAGATTTTAGAGTTTTTATCTGCCACCTGCTTCATTCTATGCTGTGCCCTCTTCAAGTGCTGTTTAGCTAACTCGCCGACCCAATTTAATCTCTCCTTCACCTCCGATACACAATCCAAGTGTGAAATCTCCGACTTTGGTCCTGTCAATTTCTCTTTAATTAATTTCAAAGGCCCTCTCACTTCATGCCCGAATATTAACTCAAAGGGGGTAAACTGAGTAGATTTGTTTGGGACAACTCTAATGGCAAGTAATATGAATGGGATACCTTTATCCCAATCATTCGGGTAATCCTGGCCGTATGCACTTAACATGGTCTTCAGGATCTGATACTAACTTTCTAAAGCTCCCTGGGATTCAGGATGATACACACTGGATTTAAAGTGTTGTATGCCTAAGTCCATGACTTCCTTAACAACCTAGCAGCAAAATTAGATACTTGGGTGATTAAATCTATCAGGGTAGCACATATTGCATGAAGAAAGCTACTAACTCTTCTACCACCCTTCTAGCCTTAATACTCCACAATGGAATTGCTTCTGGAAATCTGGTAGACACATCCATTAAAGTTAGCAAGTACTGGTTCACACTACATTGTTGCCAAGAACAAACTGTATTCCTGGAACTGACACTCTGTCAATCACTCCCACTATTACTTCCCCACTCTTGAGTTGATTTTCCAACTTGACCTTACACAGGGGGATGCTAAATTTCTGTCCATCTATCCTACAAGTTACCACTCTCTCAGGTAACAGGTCAGAAAGTGTGCAAATACGTTCATCTCTTACTATTTAAATTGCAGTGAGGGCAGAGAGAAAGAAGCCAGGAAGGTAAATAAGCATTTAAAAAAGCTGATATATTTGGGCAGCGGCTGAACCCAAAACACTACCTGTGCAGTGTCTCCAACCTGCCCTCCTTCTCGAAACAAAAGGAAAGGACTCTGTGGTGCATTAATAAGGTAAGGATTTCCTGTTCTTTTTTTATCGTGTGATTGATTAAAAAAAACTTTTTTCTTTTTCATAACTTTAGTCTCAACTTAGGTAAAGCTTAAAGTTAAGAATGGCAGTAGATCTCAGACCTTGTGTTAGACTGTGGGAGCTCAGGGACACAGCTGATGTCCCTGTCTCCTTCCCATGCTGGAAGTGTGTCCAGCTGCAGCTCTTGTTTGACCGCATGATGGCTCTGGAGCTGCAGATGGACTCAAATGTTGAGAGGGTCATGGATCACATGTTTAGTGAATTGGTCACACCGCAGATTAGGATTGCTGAGGGAGAAAGGGAATGGGTGACCAAAAGGCAGAGAAAAAGCAGGAAGGCAGTGCAGGTGTCCCCTACTGTCATCTCCCCCCAAAACAGGTATAATGTTTTGGATACTGTTGTGGGAGGGGCTCAACAGGGGAAGGCAACAGTAGCCAGGTTCATGGCACTGTGGTTGGCTCTGCTGTTCAGAAGTGGGGGAGAAAAGAAGGGCTATAGTCATAGGGGATTCAATTGTAAGGAGGGTAGACATGGCGGTTCTGTGGTCAAAAAGGAGACTTCCGCATGGTATGTTGCCTCCCAGGTGCACAGGTCAGGGATGTCTCTGATCGATTGCAGAAAATTCTCAAAGAGGGAGGGTGAACGGCTGGCTGTCATGGTGCATGTAGGCACCAATGATATAGGTAAAAGAATTTAGGGAGTTAGGAAACATGTTAAAAAATAGGACCTCAGAGGTAGTAATCTCAGGATTGAGATTACTAGTCAGACTAGGAATGAGAGAATATTCAGGATGAATGCATGGCTTGAGAGATGGTGCAGGAGGGAGGGGTTCAGAGTTTTGGGACATTGGGACCAGTTCTGGGGGAGGTGGGACTGTTACAAATTGGATGGTCTACACCTGGGCTGGAATGGAACCAATGTCCTTAGGGGTGCCTTAAGCTAACGCTGTTGGGGGCGGTTTAAACTAATGTGGCAGGGGGATGGGAACCAAATCAGGAGGTTAGTGGATGGTAAGGAGGTAGTAGCTAAAGCCTGTGAGGAACTAGACAATGAAGTCAGTGTGACTAAGCAGAAGAGTAGGTAGGGAACAGATGATGTATGCAAAGGGACAGGTGGTCTGAGGTGTATTTGTTTTAATGTAAGAAGTACAGTGCGTAAGGCAGATGAACTTAGGGCTTGGATTAGTACCTGGGAGTATGATGTTCTTGCTATAACTGAGACTTGGTTGAGGGAAGGGCAAGATTGGTAACTAAATATCCCAGGATATTGATGCTTCAGGTGGGATAGAGAGGGAGGTAAAAGGGGTGGAGGAGTTGCATTACTGGTCAGAGAGGATATCACAGCTGTGCTGAAGGAGGGCACTACAGAGGACTCGAGCAGTGAGGCAATATGGGCTGAGCTCAGAAATAGGAAGGGTGCGGTGACAATGTTGGGGCTGTACTACAGGCCTCCCAACAGCAAGCGTGAGTTAGAGGTACAAGTATGTAAATAGATTATGGAAAGATGTAGGAGCAACAGAGTGATGGCGATTGGAGATTTTAATTTTCCCAACATTGATTAAGATTCACTTAGTGTCAGAGGTCTAGCTGGAGCAGAATTTGTAAGGATCATCCAGGAGGGTTTTCTAGAGCAGTATGTAAATAGTCTAACTCGGGAAGGGGCCATACTGGACTTGTGTTGGGGAATGAGCCCGGCCAGGTGGTTGAAGTTTCAGTAGGGGATTACTTTGGGAAGAGTGATCATAATTCCGTAAGATTTAGAATACTCAAGGACAAAGATAAGCATGGTCTAAAGGAAGAGCGTTAAATTAGGGGAAGGCAAACTGTACCAAAATTGGGCAGTAGCTGGGGAATGTGGATTGGGAGCAGCTGTTTGAAGGGAAATCCACATATGTGGGAGGCTTTTAAAGAGAGGTTGATTAGAGTTCAGGAGAGATATGTTCCTGTGAAAATGAGGAGAGAAATGGAAAGCCAAATTAGGGAACCACAGAAGACAGGTGAAATTGTGAGACTAGCTAAGAGGGAAAAGGAAGCATACATAAAGTCTAGGCGACTGAAGACAAACAAAGCTTTGGAAGAATATTGAGAATGTAGGACCAATCTGAAATGAGGAATTAAGAGGGCTAAAAGGGGTTATGAGATATCTTGAGCAAACAGAGTTAAGAAAAACCCCAAAGCCTTTTATTCGCATATAAAGAGCAAGTGGGTAACTAGAGAAAGGGTTGGCCCACTCAAGGACAAAGGAGGAAATATATGCATGGAGTCAGAGAAAATGAGTGGGATTCTTAATGAGTACTTTGCATTGGTATTCACCGAGGAGAGGGACATGATGGAAGTTGAGGTTAGGGATAGATCTTTAATTACTCAAGGTCAAGTCGGCAGAAGGAAGGAGGAAATGTGTCTTCAAAAAGGCATTAAGGTGGACAAGTCCCCAGGTCCAGATGGGATCTATCTCAAGTTACTGAGGGACGTGAGAGAGGAAATAGTTGTTGATTTAACAGATATCTTTGCAGTGCCCTTGAAACAGGGGAGGTCCCGGAGGATTGGAGAATTGCTAATGTTGTCCCCTTGTTTAAGAAGGGTAGCAGGGTTAATCCAGGTAATTACAGACCAGTGAGCCTGATGTCAGTGGTAGGGAAGCTATTGGAGAAGATACTAAGGGATAAGATACATACCCATTTGGAGAAAAATGGGCTTATCAGTGACAGGCAGCATGGTTTTGTGCATGGAAGGTCAGGTCTTACAAACATAATAGAATTCTTTGAAGAGGTGACAAAGTTAATTGATGAGGGAAGGGATGCAGATATCATATACATGGACTTTAATAAGGCTTTTGATAAAGTTCCCTGTGGTAGGCTGCTGAAGAAGGTGAAGTCGCGTGGGTTCCAGGGTGTTCTAGCAAGATGGATAGAGAACTGGTTGGGCAACAGGAGATTGAGAGTAGTAGTGGAAGGGAGTTTCTCAAAATGGAGACCTGTGACCAGTGGTGTATCACAGGGATCTGTGCTGGGACCACTGTTGTTTGTGATATACATCAATGATTTGGAGGATAGTGTAGGTTGCTTCATGAGCAAATTTGCAGATGACACTAAGATTGATGGAGTAACAGATAGTGAAGGGGACTGTCAGAGGATACAGCAAGATATAGATAGATTGGACAGATGGGCAGAGAAATGGCAGATGGAGTTCAATCTGGACAAATGTGAGGTGTTGCATTTTTGAAGATGCAATTCAACAGTGAACTATACAGTAAATGGAAACGTCCTGGGGAAACTTCATGTCCAGAGATATCTGGGTGTTCAGGTCCATTGTTCCCTGAAGGTGGCAATGCAGGTCAATAGAGTAGTCAAGAAGACAATGCTTTCCTTCATTGGTTGGGGTATTGAGTGCAAGGGTCGGCAGGTCATGTTACAGTTGTGTAAGACTTTGGTTTGACCACATTTGGAATATTGTGTATAGTTCTGGTCACCACATTACCAAAAGGGTAGGGATGCTTTGGAGAGGGTGCAGTGCAGATTCACCAGGATGTTGCTTGGTATAGAAGGCACTGGCTATGAGGAGAGTTGAGTAGATTAGGATTATTTTCTTTGGAAAGGAGAAGGTTGAGTAGGGACCTGATTGAGGTCCACAAAATAATGAGAGGTATAGACAGGATAGATAGCAAGAAGCTTTTTCCCAGAGTGGGGGACTCTATTACTAGGAGTCACAAGTTCAAAGTGAGAGGGGAAAAGTTTAGGGGAGATATACATGGAAAGTTCTTCACACGGGGTGGTGTGAGTCTGGAATGCGTTACCAGTGGAGGTGGTAGTGGTGGGAACGATAGCGTTATTTAAGATGTATCTAGACAGATACACGAAGGGGCAGGGAGCAGAGGGATACAGATCTTTAAAAAAAAAGCAACAGGTTTAGATAGAGGATCTAGATTGTCGCAGGCTTGGATGGCCAAAAGGCCTGTTTCTGTGCTGTGAGATTCTTTGTTCTTTGTTTATCAGTGACTGATTAGATCCTGTATCTCTCAAAATTATAACTACTTGTCCTTCTCCCCCGTTCTTTCTGAGTAAGCATTATCCACGGAGACGGATTCTTTATAGAGATCAGGCACTAACTCCATACCCAGCCCCTGCCTAGGCTGTGCACTCTCCTGCAGCTCCTCGATCTTTCTTGAGTTTCCTTTACTACCTTCATTAATGCCACTGGCTTAGCTTTTTTTACCACATCTTTTCCCACAGTGCCTTTCTTTAATGACTATCATTGTGACTTTGTGTGTCCCACCTTCTAGTAGTGAATATACCTTTTCCCAATGCCTTTCTAAAACACTGGCGCTAATTTTCTGTGTCCCGCTCCATTACAGTGAAAACACCTGAGGACTTTCACCTCCTTTCCACTCTCTTGGGCTTCTTTTTGCACCTGTGGTAAACGATTACCAGTGTCCTCTACTCTTTGTTTTGTAACATAAGATCTCCCCTTCTCCCAATTTCCATCCTTCACAGGATGAAATTCTTGCTGGAAACAACTTTGCTTTATGCACCAATTGTATATTCATCTGTCATCTCTGCTGCTCTTCTCACTTCTTGAAATTTCTGCTCATCCACATGAATTCTTATCATCTCAGGAAGTGAGTTTTTAAACTCCTCCAGCTGATTAATCTCTCTTAGAGCCTTATAGGTCTTGCCTATTTTTAAGGTCCATAGCCAACTATCAAAATGACTGTGTTTAATTCTTTCAAACTCAAAATAAGTCTGACCTGGTTCCTTCTTTATGTTTCTGAACTGCTGTCTATACACTTCTGGTACCAATGCATAATCATTCAGAATAGTCTGGCTGACATCTGCATAATCTCTTGACCCCTCACCTGAAAGCAGTGCAAATGTCTCATGAGCTCTGCCTACCAGCTTCGTCTCAACTAGCATTACCCACAAGTTCTCTGACTACTCCACCTGCCTTGCAAATTTTTCAAATGGAATAAAGAAGGCTTCAACATCTTTCTCATCAAAATGTGACAATGTTTTAACATATTTGTATACATCACTACCTTCTCTCTTCATCTCCATCCCGTTAGCTTGACCTTTCTGACTAATTCGCAACTTCTCAAGTTCACATTCTCTCTCCTTTCCTCTTCTCTCTCTCTGTCTCTCTTTCTCTTTCTCTCTCACTTTCTTTATCTTCTAACTCCATTTTCCTCAACTGTAATTTAAGTTTTTCTCCCTCTACTACACTTGTCTGTTTCTCTGACACACCTAAGTGTCTGACTAACTCCCTTATAATTTCAGCTTTACTATTGTCCCCAGTTAGACCCAATTCTAACTTCTTGCTAATTCTAAAACTATGGCCATTTTCTGTCTTTCTAAACTCTCTTGGCAAATTTGGGAATCATCTTCAAACCCCAGAACATCTTTAGTAATCTTAAGAGCCATTTCTCTCATTTATAGCTTAACTAACCACAAGTAACCGAAATCAAACAAATTGTATGACCTATATTTTATTTCAAGATTTAGGATACTAATTGGCCACTGTTTAAATCTGATGGGATTTTTTGTATCTCAAATCTGTCCAACTTACAGACTGGATCTGTCTGACCCGAGCCCCCAAACTGTTACAATACAGCAGTGAAGCCTTCTGCTAATTACACCAAACACCCAGAAAAACTCACCTCGCCTCATAATCAGCTAAAGTATGAGTGACAGAACTCCCAAATTCCACTATCTAAAGAAAAAATATCAATTTATTCTTTAACTCTAAACATTAAACAACAACAATGCACAACTCTAAGTCTCCTTTCTCTTAAATGCTGCCTCCAACTCTATAAAAATAGATTGTTCTCATAAAAACCCATATTATAATTACACCAACTTAATTTCAAAACCACATAGTGGCTGTTGTCATCAGTGTCTGTCTTCCTCTGGCTAAAGATTTTCCTGCATTGTCTCCTGTCTTTTAGATTTAGATTAGATGACAGTGTGGAAACAGGCCCTTCGGCCCAACAAGTCCACACCGACCCGCCGAAGCGAAACCCACCCATACCCCTACATTTACCCCTTACCTAACACTACAGGCAATTTAGTATGGCCAATTCACCTGACCCTGCACATCTTTGGATGGTTGGAGGAAACCGGAGCACCCGGAGGTGCAAAGATGTTTCATATGGAAAAGGTACTTTTGATAGAGAGTGTTTTGCATGGCAATCTCTCTCTTGATGGCAGTTTCCTCTCTGTCTAACTCTCAATATGCCTGCTTCTTTATACCCCTAACATCGGATTGTCTTATTGGTTCAACATTGGCAAAAACAATAAATTCAAAATTGACTGTGTTTTAGTATCCTGGGGCATAATTTAAACTGATTGGTTAAATTTGAATTGTTGTCAAAATAGCAACCAAAGCTCAAGGTATCTCATCACAGCCAAATGTTACATATTTTCAATGTTACAGTACCCTCTGAGACTGTTAGTTAGTCATAGGACAGGTGCTTATAAACTCTCAGTGCAAAACAGCATTCACTCTCTCTAAAAGGTACAATACACACCTTCAACTTCATAACACATAGACTCAATACTAGAAGAATTAAAAGTGAAATAAAACCTGAACATTGAAGAAACTCAGCAGATCAAGCAGAACATTGGGTGACATGGTGAGTCAGTGGTTAGCACTGCTGTCTCATAGCGTCAGGGATCCACTGTTTGAATCCCGCCTCAGGCGACTGTCTGTGTGAAGTTTACACATTCTCCCGTGTCTGCATGGGTTTCCTCCGGGTGCTCCTGTTTCTCCCCACAATGCAAAGATGTACAGACTAGGTGATTTGGCTATGCTAAATTCCCCATATTGTTCAGGGGTGTGTAGGTTAGCTGCATTAGTCAGAGGTAAATGTAGAGTAAAAGGGTCTAAGTGGGTTACTGTTCAGAGGGTTGGTGTGGTTTTGGTAGGAATTCTCTGATTCTATTGTGTGGAGACAGAAGAGTTAATGTTTCGAGTCCAGTATGACTCTTCAGTACTAGCACATTTTATTTTACTTCAGATCTTTAGCAGCTGTGATATTTTGGGACTTATTTGATTGAAGTTGGAAGTCAGGATATTACACAATTATGGGAATGTGAACAGTGGATACTGTAGGGGGAAAGGATCGTCCAGTAGTGGAGGGGGTTGAGCAGGTGCTGGGGTGGCATTGCGCTGGATTAGTAATCCAGAACCCCAGGCTAGCACTGACAGCCTGCAGCTGTTCTGAATGTTTGCTTTATTTGCCCTGGATATGTGAGACTGAGGGTAATTGGCTCCCCACTTTACCAGCTCCGGCCTGGGGGTCCTGTTGTACAACAGATGTGTGTAATCACTGTATATAGAGCATGCCCCAGGATAATAGTGACCCATGGTGGTCCAGAGGAACAAACAGTGAGCAGGAGTCATCACCTAGTCACTCAGGGTTTCACGTCAGGAATTGTTGCCATCAGGTTCTATTCGGAGAGTCGGAGAATGGGGAAAATGCATATTAATGATTTGCAATAACATAGAAACAAAGAAGTTAATGCCTGTGAATAGGCTTCTCACTGTTCATTGGTGAGAATCTCATCTCACTATTCAATATCTGGGTGGCACGGTGACTGAATGGTTGGCATTGTTGTTTCACAGCACCAGGGACTTGGGTTCAATCCCGTCCTCAGGTAATTGTTTGTGTGGATTTTGGACATTCTCCCTGTGGTTCTGTGGGTTTGCTCTATGTGTTCCGGTTTCCTTCCACTGTCCAAAGATGTGCAGATGAGATGATTTGGCCATGCTAAGTTGTCCATAGTATCCAGGGATGTGCAGGCTAGGTGGGTTAGCCATGGGAAATGCAGGGTTACAGGAATATGTTAGGGTGTGGTCTGAGTGGGATACTCTTCGGTGTGGACTCAGTGGGCCAAATGACACACTGTAGGGATTCCATGATTCTATGGTTTGTTTGGGAAATAGGGCACATGTCTCTCAATGGTGGAAGGCTCGTCACTGGCCATCTCTCATGATTCTCCTAATTTCTCACCAATATCCATGTCATTTAGGGCTGGGCACATTCTGCCCTGAAAATTTAGAAGGCTTTAGAAATGTAACCAGGATAGCTTTGTGTAGTTCCATTATGTTCCTGCTTGTTGCAGTCAAGGATTAGTGCTGACTTAGATTACAAAGAATGTGAATCTCTTGTTGAAGTTAACTCTCCTGCTAGGTCACACAAATTGGTTCCAATAAACCACATCTGTTCACAAAACAAGGATAATGGTCTCATAATTCACTTCTCTTTGTCAAAATTAATCCCAGTAAATTACTGTAATTGTTCATTATAGAAAAATAATAATGATGAAAAAGGGCTTGTTAAAGAGGGCACTTAAAATGCTTAAAAGTAGTTAAACTTTAAGCAGTTTACTTATCAATTTTCAGCATTCCATCATGAGGCTACCTGAGAAGCTGTCCGATTTGAAGATGTGAATTGGGAGAAGTGAAGGAAACTCTTAGTCCTCTGTCCCTTTAAATGAACTTGTTCATAATGTGCTGCTCCCTCAGGATCTCTGTCACATCCTGCTGACTTCACTTACAGTTCAGAGTTTATCACTTTCTTCATCTGTTTCACCACAAAAAGTCCATCATTGGCCATTCTCCTTATATTTAAGCATATCCTCTGGCAGATGTTATTCGGCTGGAAATTAATTAAGATATAGGACCCAAAGAATAAATTATTGAATAACACTGAATGAATATCAATTCTGCACTGTTGGGCCTTTATTTCAAATGGAATGGATTATAAACACAGGAGGTTGTGCTAAAAGAAGACAAGGTAAAGCCAGACCACAACTAGAATATTACTTGGTTGAAGAAAAGACAGTCTGGCATTGGAGGCTGATCCCAGGTATGAAGGGACTATCTTATGAGCAGAGGTTGAGTACTTTGTGTCTGGACTGTTTGGAATTCAGTAAAATAAGAAATATCCTTTTTGAAACATACAAAATTCTCACATAGGTTGACAAGGGAGATGAGAAAAGATTGTTTACCCTGTGGGAGGGTCTGGGACAAGAGGACATAATCTCAGAATAAGTGGTCAAACATTTAAGAAAGAGATGAGGAGAAATTTCGCCTCTCAAAGGGTTGTGAAATCAATGGAATTCTTTATTGCGGATTGCTGTCAAGGCTGGGTCATTAAGTATATTCAATGCTGAGAATGAAAATCTGTCAATCAGTGAGGGAATTAAGATTTATGAAGAAACAAGAGGAAAATGAAGTTGAGGATTGTCAGATCAATCACGACTCACTGTATGCTGAAGAAGACACAATGGGCTGAATGACCTACATCTGCTCCTACATCTTATGGTTATACCAGGAAAGGTGGTCAAACTGCAGCAATGGTACAGGTGAAACATGTTCACTCAGAACCTTGGAAGGAAGGAGGAGATGGCTCAGGATGGTCAAGGGAACCCATCCTTGATTAATGCGAAAGAGAGTTAGTCTGCAGGACTTTCTGGATCTTTCCTTACTCCTCCAATTAGGCTATTCGGCCCATTGAGTCTGCTCCATCATTCGATCATGGCTGATCAGTTTCTCAAACTCATTCTCCTGTCAACTCTCCATAATGTTTAATCCCCTTATTAATCAAGAACGTATCTATCTCTGTCTTAAATACACTCAATCACTTGGCCTCCACAGCCTTTTACAGCAATGAGTTACATCGGTTCACCACCCTCTGGCTGAAGAAATTCCTCCTCATCTCAGTTTGACAGGGTTATCCCTTCACTCTGAGACTGTGACTTCAGGTCTTAGTCTCTCCTACAAGTGGAAACATCACCACATCCACCCTATCCACCCCTCTCTATATTCAGTAAATTTCAGTCAGATTGCACCCCTCCCTCACTTTTCAAAACTCCATCGAATACAGACCCAGAGTCCTCAACCACTCCTCAAATGACAAGCCCTTCATTCCTGGAGAAAATTCTGTAAAGTTCCTCTGGACCCCCTTCCAACACTAGCTCAATCTTCCATAAATGCGGGGTCCAAAACTGCTCATAATATTCCAACTGCAGACTGGCCAGAGACTTATACCGTCTCAGCAGTACATTTCTGCTCTGGTATTCCAGCCTCTTGAAATGACTGCTAACATTGCATTTCCCTTCCTAACTGCCAACTGAACCTGCACATAACCTGAAGAGAATTCTCAATTAACTCTCTTAAGTCCCTTTGTGCTTCAGATTTCTGAAGCCATTCCCCTTTTAGAAAATAGTCTATGCTTCTTCTTCCAACCAAAGTGCGTACCCTCACACTTCCCTAAATTGTATTCCATCTGCTCTGGCAGTTCTTTGCCCACTCTCCTTGCCTGTCCAAGTATTTCTGTCCTTCCCATTTCCTCAACACTACCTTTCTCTCCATCTCTCTGTCATCTGCAACCTCAGCAATAATACCCTCATTTCCTTTGTGCAGGTTGTTAATGGATAATGTGAATTGTTTTGGTCCCAACACTAACCCTATGGAATTCCACTAGTCATCAGTTACCTTCCTGAAAAAGACCCCTTTATTCCAACTCTATGCCTTCTGCCAGTCACGTAACCCTTTATCCATGACAGTATCCTTCCCCTAATACCTTATTTAACAGCCTTACCTTATTTAACAGCCTCCTGTGCAACACTTTGTCAAAAGCCTTCTGGAAATATAAATAGATCATGTCCACTGGCTCTCCTTTGTCTAATTTGCTCTTTACCTCCTCAAACAATTCTAACAAATTTGTCAGGCATGCCCTCCACTTAACAAAGTCATGTTGACTTAGTCCTGTTTTACCATGCACTTCCAAGTACTGCACAATCTCATCCTTAATAATGGACTCAAAAATCTTACCAACAAAGTCTGTGAGAAGATTTGTAGCTCGGGTGCTCGTTGTTGTGGTTCTGTTCGCCGAGCTGGGAATTTGTGTTGCAGACGTTTCGTCCCCTGTCTAGGTGACATCCTCAGTACTTGGGAGCCTCCTGTGAAGCGCTTCTGTGATCTTTCCTCTGGCATTTGTAGTGGTTTGAATCTGCTGCTTCCGGTTGTCAGTTCCAGCTGTCACTGCAGTGGTCGGTATATTGGGTCCAGGTCGATGTGCTTATTGATTGAATCCGCTGGACATACAGAACAGACAACAGGACATTGAACATATCAACAAAGACGGCATACTCAAACTACTGGACCTGTGCCTCACAACACACTTCACATTCAACAACAAAATATATGAACAAATCAAAGGCACCCCCATGGGCTTACTGATCTCTGGACTCATAGCAGAAGCGGTAATGCAAAGATTAGAACAAACAGTCTTACCGCAAATTCAACCCAAACTCTGGGTCAGCTATGTGGATGACACCGTTGTAATCATTAAAAACACAGAAACAGAGAACACACACTGGATCATCAACGCCACACTCACAGGATTCCGATTCACTAGAGAGGAAGAAAAGGACAACCAACTCCCATTCCTAGACGTGATGGTACAGAGAACACCGAACGGAGAATTCACCACAAAGGTATACAGGAAAGCCACACACACAGACCAAGTCCTGAACTACAAAAGCAACCACCCCAACACACACAAAAGAAGTTGCATCAAGACACTATTCAAAAGGGCCAGAACACACTGCAGCACACCAGAACTGCTAAAAAGAGAAAGAAGAACACCTCTACAATGTATTCACCAAAAACGGATACCCCGCAATTTCACCAACAGATGCCTAAGGGAAAGACAACGGAATGAGGACATGCCACAACCCAAAGGACTAGTCACATTACCATACATCAAGAGCATTTCCGAACTGACAGCCAGACTACTGCGACCACTAGATTAGATTAGATTAGATTACATTACAGTGTGGAAACGACAACTTCGGCCCAACAAGTCCACA
>NC_057738.1:46797221-46801231 GCF_004010195.1 Chiloscyllium plagiosum
TCCGCATCCATGAACATCAACTAGCCACGAAATGACACGACTAGCTATCCTTAGTAGCTACACACACAGATGACAAGCAACATGAGTTTGACTGGGACAACACTACTATTATAGGACAAGCCAAACAGAGAACAGCCAGGGAATTCCTAGAGGCATGGCACTCATCCACAGATTCAATCAATAAGCACATCGACCTGGACCCAATATACCGACCACTGCAGTGACAGCTGGAACTGACAACCGGAAGCGGCAGATTCAAACCACTACAGATGTAGGAGGAAAGATCACAGAAGCGCTTCACAGGAGGCTCCCAAGTACTGAGGATGTCACCGAGACAGGGGACGAAACGTCTGCAACACAAATTCCCAGCTCAGCGAACAGAACCACAACATCTTACCAACAACTGAAGTCAGGCTTAACAACTTATAATTTCATGTCTTCTGCCTACCTCTCTTCTGAAACAAGAGTGTGACATCAGCCATTTTCCAGGCCTCTGGGACCCTCCCTGACTCCAGTGATTCCTGAAAGATCACCCACAATGCTTCTACAATCACCTCAGCTATCTCCCACAGAACTCTGGGGTGTAGTCCAACTGGTCGGGGTGATTTTGTTTGCCTTGTTCTCACCTTAGGATGACTTTCTGCTGTGCCTCCTGGATTACTCCGAGAAACCCCTGCCATTGTTGCTCTGCTATCTTCCTTGCTCGGCTCCCCTTCCAATCGACTCTGACCAGCTCCTCCCTCATGTCTTTGTAATTACTTTTACTTAATTGTAAAACTGTTATACAAGAGCATGTTGATTTTTGGAAGAGGGATGTGCTTAAAAATTTGAAAAACATATAGATAGGTAAATCCCCTGCATCAGACAGGATATACCCAAGGTTACTGCAGAAAGTGAGGGAAGAGATTGCTTCCTTTCTTGCGCCTCACGCTCTACAGGGGTAGTGCCAGATGATTGGAGGGTGACAAATGTTATTCTCTTGTTCAAGAAAGGGAATAGGGATACACCTGGGAATTACAGACCAGTCAGTCTTATGTCAATGGTGTTCAAAATATTGGAGAGGAATCTGAGAGTCAGGACTTATGATTACTTGGAAAACTATAGTTTGATTAGAGATAGCCAGCATGGTTTTGTGAGGGGCAGGTCATGCTTCACAAACCTTATTGAATTATGTGAGGATGTGACAAAGCATGTTGATGAAGGTAGAGCAGTGAATGTGGTGTACATGGATTTTAAGAAGGCATTTGATGAGGTTCCCCATGGTAGGCTCATTCAGAAAGTAAGGAGGTATGGGATACAGGGAAATATGGTTGAAGGTTAGTGAAGTTGGGGATAGTGTGAAAGGTTGTTGTAGTTTGCAACAAGACATTGACAGGTTTTAGAATTGGGCTGATAAGCGGCAGATGGAGTTCAATCTGGAACAGTGTAAAGCGATTCACTTTGGAAGGTCAAATTTGAATGCAGAATACAGGGTTAAAGGCAGGATTTTGGCAGTGTGGAGGAACAGAGGAATCTTGGGGTCCATGTCCAGAGTTGCCACGCAGATTGGCAGGGTTGTTAAGAAGGTGTATGGTGTGTTGGCTTTCATTAGTGGGCAAATTGAGTTTAAGAGCTGTGAAATTATACTGCAGCTCTATAGAAACCCTGGTTAGATCACACTTGGAATATTGTGTTCATTTCTGGTCACCTCATTATAGGAAGGATGTGGAAACTTTAGAGAGGGTGCAGAGGAGATTTACCAGGATGCTGCCTGGACTGGAAGGCATGTCTTATGAAGACAGGTTGAGGGAGCTAGGGCTTTTCTCACTGGAGCGAAGAAGGATGAGAGGTGAATTGATAGAGGTGTACAAGATGCTGAGAGGGATAGATAGAATGGATAGCCAGAGACTTTTTCCCAGAGTGGAAATGTCTCTCCTAAGGGGGCATAATTTTAAGGTGATTGGAGGAAGGTTTAGGGGAGGTGTCAGAGGCAGGTTCTTTACTCAGAGAGTGGTGGTTGTGTGGAATGCACTGCTAGTGGTGGTAGTAGAGTCAGATACATTAGGGACATTTAAATGACTTTTGGATAGGCACATAGGAAGATAGTACAATGAAGGGTATGTAGATTAGATTGATCTCCAAATAGGAGAAAAGGCCAGTGTAACATCTGTACCATGTTGTACTCTTCTATGGTCGATGTTACATCTGATTCCAGCTTCTCCGTCTCAAACTGCAGGGTGAATTCTAATATATCATTGTCTCTGCTCCTACCCCTTTGGTTCCTTTCATCTTAAGCTCGCAATCAAGTCTGCCTCAGAACTGGTTGTAAACAAACTAGTTTTAGAAAGGTTTAAAAGTTATGTTTATGGGTGAATGGTGTTTCCTCACTCAAGTCACCAAGGAGGTAAACCAATAATGTATTGAGAGATGCTGGTCAATAATGCAGGTTAATGATATAATTTTTCTTTGAGAGGAACTAATTAAAGAGAAATACCATTTAATCAGATGTGTACATGGAGGTTATAAATTAATTCCATTAGATTAAAGAGTGGCTTAGCCAGTGGAAAATATTGTATGTGAAGTGGTGCATCAAATTTTTATTGAAGGAATTACTTTTATCTTGGGGGCTTACTTGGCTTGTTCAAAATGTTAGCGTCACTGGGTGTGTTGAAAGAACCAATGGAAGTGAAAAAGAAACCTAATGTTGCAGCAGGAACATGCTGATTGTTTCCTGTTTATGTTGTGACTAAATCTCTGTCCCATAGAGTTAGGCAGAAAGAGAAATAAACTATTACAAAAAGAAGAGGCTTTAGAAATTCAGTTATCTGGCATGTTCATAAAATTTAAATAAAAATGACCATGGTCAATTAAATGAGACAAACATGTTTTATTTTCTGTAATAGAAATATAATAAATGAATCCTAAATTGAAAGAGTTATATCTGGCATCAGACTCAGAAAATGAATCAGAACAAATGTCGGAGTATCATTATTTAAAAGGCAAAGGGTTTGAATTTACCAATTCTGTGTTTCTATGTGCTAATAAGATAATGGAGACCACATCAAATACCAGCTTATAAAGAATTAGCCATCAGATAGTAGTTCCATGTCGGTATTGTAATTAAATTCCAATGGCAGATCATTTAGGTGTCATGAAATTATCTGTTAACATATTTATTTGTCAGTATTTCATAAAGATATGGTTTATTTTTCTAGACATGCCATACAGGTCAGGCAGTGGAGGAAAACCCAACAATCAATTGAACCTGCATCCTTAATTTGATATCAGCTTTGAAAAAACCATTTAAGAGGGTCTCAATAGATCATGTAGGATTGCTTTCTCAGATAAGAAGTTGGAATCAATTTACTTTAACAATTATAGATGTCTCAAATTTCCTGAACACTACCTTTTAGAAACATTCTGGCATAAATTGTAGTAGAATGCAATGTTTTTATATGGTATGTGTTACCCAAGGAAATGCAATCAGATTAATGTTCAAATTTTAGGTTATAAATTTATGTCTTTATGCACAGTTCTACATTCATTTTTAAAAATTATTTTGCTTCTCTCTCTTCTACTATTTCCTTGTACTTCAGTTTCTTCTTCTTGCTGAACGTTTACTGGTCTTTGGCCCGATAAAATAATTTCTTTAGGAATTCAAACTTCTTAGAAATACAATAGAAGACAGCACAGGAACAAGCCCTTCAACCCATCAAGTCTATGCTGATTCCTAATCCTTATTTAACCCCATTACTTATTGCCCATATGTGGTTTCTATCCAAAAGAGAAAATGCTGGAAACTCTCAGCAGGTCTAGCAGCATCTGTAAGGAGAGAAAAGAGCTGATGTTTTGAGTCTAACTGCCCCTTTGTCAAAGCTAAAGAAAGGGGAGAAATAGGGAGGTATTTATACAAGGCTGAGAGAAGGTGAGTCATGGCTGCAGAAGCAAAGGTAGTAATAACGAGGTGATAATGACAGTGCACAGAGAGATTATAGGGAGATTAGGAGCTGTGAATGACCAAGGCTGAAGCC
>NC_057738.1:46803256-46817853 GCF_004010195.1 Chiloscyllium plagiosum
GTGGAGTTTGCACATTCTCCCCGTGTCTACGTGGGTTTCCTCCGGGTACTCCAGTTTCCTCCCACAGTCCAAAGATGTGCAGGTCAGGTGAATTGGCAATGCTAAATTGCCCGTAGTGTTAGGTGAAGGCCTAAATGTATGGGTGGGTTGCACATCGGTGTGGACTTGTTGGGCCGAAGGGCCTGTTTCCACACTGTAAGTAATCTAATCTTAAAAAAAAACTTCAGCCAGGCGGAGGAAAGTGGTGGTGGATGGAGATGTTTCGGGCCTCTTTTCGAGAAAGAAGCGAAGAGCTTTCAAACCGTCTTGGTGTGGGATGGAGGTGTAAAGAGATTGCACATCCATGGTGAATAGAAGGTGGTTAGGGCCTGCGAATTGAAAGCTGTCAATGTGTGGCAGGGTATCAGAGGAATCCCGGATGTAAGTGGGGAGGGAGTGAACCAGAGGAGTAAGGATGGAGTCAAGGTCAGAGGAAATAGGTTCAGTGGGACAGGAGCATGCTGACACAATGGGCCTGGCGGGACAGTCCTTCTTGTGGATTTTGGGTAGTAGGTAGAAACAGGCTGTCCAGGGTTGGGAGACTGAGGCTGGAAGCTGTGGGGGGGAGGCATCCAGAGGAAATGAGGTCAGCCATGGTGTTGGAGACAATGGTGGTGTGGTCATGCTCCAGGGGAGGTAGGAGGAGGAATCTGAGAGTTGGCGCTCAGCCTCTGCAACGTAGAGGTCAGTACGCCAGATGACAACAGCACCCCCTTTGTCAGTAGGTTTGATGACAAGATTGGGGTTGGACCTAAGGGAGCGAACAGCGGAAAGTTCGAATGGAGAGAGGTTGGAATGGGTAAGGGGGCAGAGAAATTAAGGCGGCCAATGTCCCGTCTACAATTGTCAATGAAAAGACCGAGGGCAGAAAATTGTCCTGGCGGGGGTGTCCAATTAGAGGTGGAATGTTGGATGGATGTGAAAGGATCTGTGGAGCGGGAGGAGGACTCTTGCACAAAGCAATGAGCACGAAGGCGAAGGCGCCAGAAGAAGAGCTCAGCATCATTTCGGAATTCATTGAGGTGGGGACGTAAGTCCTTTGCTGAGAACAGCATGCTCAGCCTCAGAGAGAGGAAGGTCAGAGGGTATGGTGAACACACGGCAAGGGCTGGGGCTGGTAGAGATGGGGTTCGAGGGATTGGGACTGTTGGAAGATGGAGGGTGGGCAGGGGTGTCGATGAGAAGTTGAAGTTTGCGTTCCTTAGCCTCGAGATGCACTTTAAACGTTGTTGATATGCCTGCTTCCTTATTGATGACCTTTCCACCCTGAGAAAAAGGCCCTAACTATCCACACTCACAATTTTGTCGACCTCTATCAGGTCACTGATCAGCCTCTGTTTTTCCAGTGAAGCAATCTAAGTTTATTCAACCTCTCCTCATAACTAAAACCCTCCAGACCAGATAGCTTCTCTGCACCCTCTCCAAAGCACACATGCAGTTGTAGGTTTCTACCTGTTGGTTGTATGAACCAAATGATGTGATGATGTCATACAGACTTTCTTTAACAAAAATTTGTACTGATTTGGAGAAAATAACTGATGGAACTTCGCAAGGTCTGGACACTGAATAGAGAAGGAGATGTATCAAAAGGCGAACTCTAGTTCTCTCTCCACAGGTACTGGCAGTTCTGCTGAGTTTCTCCAGCATTGTCTATGTTTCACATTGACAGCAGTTACAAGATTTTGCCCTTATTACAATGTCTGGACACAGGCACATCTTCTAAATCTACAAAATTGCCTTTTAGTGTTTTTGAACTGTATTTCTTACCAGAAAGCAATTGGGGTCTATGCATTCAGGAACATTTAACTACCTTATTTTAACATGTTATCAATCGGCTCTTTATTTCTCCCCTTTTTGAACAAAGAGAAGTGTAGAATTCCAGCATAGATTTTTGTAGCCTTTAGTTTTACATCTATTTATATTTTAACTTTTTATTGTTAATTCAAATACTCATGCATTTTGAAAGAATTTGTAATTTCAAACAGTTAGCTGTCTTTTTTTGTCACTCAACGCCCTGTCAACAGATGTGACTAACTGTTTGTACTCATAGGGGCTGATAACCATGGCGCAGGTTTATCTCCAGCTGGATATTTTATCTGATGCAGCAATGCTCATGTTATATTGTGTAACATAAATAAGAACTGAATGTGGATATTATAGAATTGCACATTCCAAGAAAATTAATTACAGCAACTTGTTATATCCAAGCATTATCTTCATAAGAACATGTAAGAACTAAGAACAGGAGAAGTCCATTCCGGCCTGCAAGCCTGCTCAGCCATCTCATACCATCAGGGCCAATCTCATTTTGGCCTTGACTTCCTCTCCCACTTGCTCTCCGTAATATTTCAACCTATTACTATTTGAAAATCTGTCTGTCTATCTCCTCAAATTTACTCAATGTCCCAACATACACTGCACTCTGTGTTCTAAATATGTGGAGCTTACTACTCTTTTGAGAGAAGTAATTTTTCTCGTCTCTGATATTTCTTATCCTAAAAATGTGATCTTTCAGTCTAGATTGCCCCAGGAGAAGAAACGTCTTTCTTGCATTTACTTTGTCACAGCACAACAGCATCTGCAGGTCATATTAAGCTGTAGGATTATCTCTATGCTTCCCTTAGAGTGTCATGCTTCAAGTGATTCTCAGGGTGAGATAGAGTATGAGACCTTTATAACTTCAAGTCCCAAGGCCCAAGACATCATGAACAACTTTGAAAATCAAGATATTAGTTTAATCTCTGTTAAGAACACATGAGAATCTCATGATAGAAGATGGCTTTGGCTCCATGATAACACTCTTATCTGGGTCAGATTGTCATTGCTTCATATCATATCCCAGAGATGTTAGCTTATGTCCAGGCTGACATTCCAAATGGAGTCACAGATGCTATGTGTTTGATAAAATGTTGAACTAAAATCACAATTACCCTCTCACATCGACGTGAATAATCGTGTGGCATTATTTGAGTGATAGCCAGCAAATCTTTCTGGTGTCTGCAACAACAACATTAAACAGATCAAATCGCTTATTCGAAAGCTTTTGTGGAGGGTTACCATGTGCAGAGTAACAGCTTCATTTGCATATATTGTCACAGTGTCTAAAAGTCAAAAATACTTCATTCATTGTAAAGAAGTAAATAAAGACTGCGTAATTGCAAGTTAATTCTCATTAATATCATGCAGTTATAATTAGACAGTTATCTGAGGTGGCTGTGTAAATGTAATAGAAAGTCAGGCAAACTTTAATCTGATGAATGAGAAGATATAGTACTTATAGAGTCAGGATGACAAAGAAGGAGGGCACTCTGTCTATTGTATCGGCTCAGGATGTCTTTAGAGTGCTCCAGATGATCCCAATGACCACAGGTTTAATTCCTTCAAGTGCCCAAGGAAGTTAACCATCATCTCCACTTTCACACCCCTCTAAGGCAGTTATTTTGCTTCATGCACTCGGATACAGAGCCTCTTTTTACCATTTCTGCAGCTCTGGGCTTCTTTCCTGGAGCACTCTTAGGTTCAGCAAATGAAGTACTTTTGAAACCTAGTTACGGTTCTGATAGGACATTAACAAGTAGAATCTGGAGTGGACTGTTTGGACTCTTGAGCCTGTTATGGTGTGCCCTGCTTCTAGACACCTTGGGCCGAGGGAACTAGCATTCCTGGATCTACCTGTCAAGCCACATTGTAAATTTGAATGAGATCACCTCTAAACTCCAGAGAATACAGATCCAGGGTCCTCAATCTCTCCTCACCACAGGAATAAATCACAACAGTGAAGTATGTACCATCTACAAGATACACTGGAATAATTCATCATGATCTGAGGATTATTTTCCAATCTTCACAAGACACAGGTGAGGTGCTGGAGGACTGATGGAATGCAAATGTGGTTCTGTTGTTTAAAAAAGGGTACAAAGAAAAAGCCAAACAATTATAGGCCAGTTAGTCTTATTGCAATGATGGACAAATTGTTAGAATCAAACTTGAGAGATTGGTTAAACTGTCACTGAGAAAAACATTGACTAATCAGAATGGTCAGAATGGCTTTATTAAGAGAAAGTCATGCCTTACAATTCTGATTGAATTGTATTCGCAAGTGACAAGGAGGATTGATGAGGGCAGTGCAGTGGATGTTGTCAACATGGATTTTAGTAAGGTCTTTGATAAGATCCTGCATGACAGACTGATCAATAAAGTAAAATACCCTGGGATACAGGGTAATATGTCAGTTGGATCCAAAGTTGGTTCAACAGCAGGAACAAAGAGCAAAGAAAATTACAGCACAGCAACAGATCCTTTGGCCCCCCAAGCCTGCTCCAATCCAGAGCCTCTATTTAAATATGCCGCCTATTTTCCAAGGATCTGTATTTCTTTGCTCCATGCCCATTCATGTATCTGTCGAGTTACATCTTAAATGACACTATTTTACCTGCCCCTACCAGTTCCACTAGCAACCTGTTCCAAGCCCCCACCACCCTCTGTATAAAGAACTTTCCATGCATATCTCCCCTAAACCTTTCCCCTCTCACTTTGAACTCATGACTCCTAATAATTGAGTTCTGCACTCTGGGATAAAACTTTTTGCTATCCACCCTGTCTATACTTCTCATTATTTTGTAGACCTCAATCAGGTCCCCCCTTAACTTCCGTCGTTCTAATGAAAATAATCCTAATCTAGTCAACCTCTCCCTCCTGATGAAGGGCTTTTGCCTGAAATGTCAATTTCGAAGCTCCTTGGATGCTGCCTGAACTGCTGTGCTCTTCCAGCACCACTAATCCAGAATCTGGTTTCCAGCATCTGCAGTCATTGTTTTTACCCTCCATACCAGGCAACATCCTGGTGAACCTCCTCTGCACCCTCTCCAAAGCATCCACATCCTTTTGGTAATGTGGCGACCAGAACTGTATGCAGTATTCCAAATGCAGCCAAACCAAAGTCTGATACAGCTGTAACATGACCTGCCAACTCTTGTACTCAATATACCATCCATTTAAGGAAAGCATGTTGTATGCCTTCTTGACTTCTTTACTGACTTGGAGAAAGTGAGGTCTGCAGATGCTGGAGATCAGAGCTGAAAATGTGTTGCTGGAAAAGCGCAGCAGGTCAGGCAGCATCCAAGGCCTACCTTAGATGCTGCCTGACCTGCTGCGCTTTTCCAGCAATACATTTTCAGCTACTTTACTGACTTGCATTACCACCTTCAGGAAACAATGGACCTGAATACCCAGATCTTTCTGTTGCCAATTTTCCTCAGGACTTTTTCATTTACTGTTTAATTCTCTCTTGAATTGCATCTTCCAAAATGCATCACCTCACATTTGTCTGGATTGAACTCCATCTGCCATTTCTCTGCCCATCTCTCCAAACTATCTATATTCTGTTGTATTTTCTGACAGTCCCCTTCACGATCTGCTGCTCCACTAATCTTGGTGTCATCTGCAAACTTGCTAATCAGACAACCAATACTTTCCTCCAAATTATTTATATATATCACAAACAACAACAATGGTCCCAGCACAAACCCCTGTGTTACACCAGTGGTCACGTGTCTTCATTTTAATAAACTACCTTCCATTATTACTCTCAGTCTCCTGTTGCCCAGCCAGTTCTCTATCCATCTCACTAGTACACTCTGGACCCCATGCGACTTCACCTTCTCCATCAGCCCACTATGGAGAACCTTATCAAAAGCCTTACTAAAGTCTATGTATATGACATCTACATCCCTTCCCCTATCAATCAGCTTTGTCACCTCCTCAAAGAATTCTATTTGGTTTGTAAGACATGACCTTCCCTGCACAAAGTCATGCTGCCTATTACTGATATTCCCATTTTCTTCCAGATGGGAATAGATCATATCCCTTAATGTTTTCTCCAGCAGCTTCCCTACCACTGACGTCAGGCTCACCAGACTATAATTAACTGGAGTATCCCTGCTCCCCTTCTTAAACAAGGGGACAACATTCACAATTCTCCAGTCCTCTGGGAACTCACCCGGGTTCAAGGATGCTGCAAAGATATCTGTTAAAGCCCCAGCTATTTCCTCTCTCGCTTCCCTCAGTAATTGGGATAGATCCCATCCGGACCTGGGGATTCATCCACCTTAATGCCTTTTAGAATACACAACACTTCATCCCTCCTTATGCCGACTTGACCTTAAGTAATTAAAGATCTATCCCAAACCCCAACATCCGCCATATCCCTCTCCTCGGTGAATACCGATGCAACGTACTCGTTAAAAATATCACCCATTTTCTATGACTCCACTCATAACTTTCCTCCTTTGGTCTTGAGTGGGCCAACTCTTTCTCTAGTTACCCTCTTGCTCCTTAGATATGAAAAAAAGCCTTTGGGAATTTCCTTAACCCTGTTTGCAAAAGCTATCTCATGACACCTTTTAGCCCTCTTACTTCTTTGTTTCAGATTAGTCCTACATTCCCAATATTTTTCCAAAGCTTTGTCTGTCTTCAGCCACCTAGACTTTATGTATGCATCGTTTCTCCTCTTAACTAGTCTCACAATTTCACCTGTCTTTCGTGCTTACCTAACTTTGCCATTTTAGTCACTCATTTTCACAGGCCCAAACCTCTCCTGAACTCAAAGCAACCTCTCTTTAAAAGCCTCCCACATATCAAATGTGGATTTCCCTTCAAACAGCTGCTCCCAATCCACATTCCCCAGCTCCTGCCCAATTTTGGTACAGTTGGCCTTCCCCTAATTTAATGCTCTTCCTTTAGACCATGCTTATCTTTGTCCATGAGTATTCTAAATCTTACGGAATTATGATCACTCTTCCCAAAGTAATCCCCTACTGAAACTTCAACCACCTGGCCGGGCTCATTCCCCAACATGAGGTCCAGTATGGCCCCTTCCCGAGTTAGACTATTTACATACTGCTCTAGAAAACCCTCCTGGATGATCCTTACAAATTCTGCTCCATCTAGATCTCTAATACTAAGTCAATCTTAATCAATGTTGGGAAAATTAAAATCTCCAATCGCCATCACTCTGTTGCTCCTACATCTTTCCATAATCTATTTACATACTTGTACCTCTAACTCACGCTTGCTGTTGGGAGGCCTGTAGTACAGCCCCAACATTGTCACCGCACCCTTCCTATTTCTGAGCTCAGCCCATATTGCCTCATTGCTCGAGTCCTCTATAGTGCCCTCCTTCAGCACAGCTGTGATATCCTCTCTGACCAGTAATGCAACTCCTCCACCCCTTTTACCTCCCTCTCTATCCCACCTGAAGCATCAATATCCTGGGATATTTAGTTACCAATCTTGCCCTTCCCTCAACCAAGTCTCAGTTATAGCAAGAACATCATACTCCCAGGTACTAATCCAAGCCCTAAGTTCATCTGCCTTACGCACTGTACTTCTTACATTAAAACAAATACACCTCAGACCACCTGTCCCTTTGCATACATCATCTGTTCCCTACCTACTCTTCTGCTTAGTCACACTGACTTCATTGTCTAGTTCCTCACAGGCTTTAGCTACTACCTCCTTACCATCCACTAACCTCCTGATTTGGTTCCCATCCCCCTGCCACATTAGTTTAAACCGCCCCCAACAGCGTTAGCTTAAGGCACCCCTAAGGACATTGGTTCCATTCCAGCCCAGGTGTAGACCATCCAATTTGTAACAGTCCCACCTCCCCCAGAACTGGTCCCAATGTCCCAAAACTCTGAACCCCTCCCTCCTGCACCATCTCTCAAGCCATGCATTCATCCTGAATATTCTCTCATTCCTAGTCTGACTAATAATCTCAATCCTGAGATTACTACCTCTGAGGTCCTATTTTTTAACTTGGCTCCTAACTCCCTAAATTCTGCTTAGAGGACTTCATCCCAATTTTTTAGCTACATCATTGGGGCCTACATGCACCACGGCAGCTGGCTGTTCACCCTCCTCCGTGAGAATGTTCTGCAGCTGATTTGAGACATCCCTGATCCATGCACCTGGGAGGCAACATACCATTTGGGAGTCTCGTTTACGGCCACAGAACCACTTGTTTACTCCCCTTGCGATTGAATCCCCTATGGCTATAGCCCTTCCACTCTGTTTCCCACCCTTCTGTACAGCAGCGCCAGCCACGGTGCCATCAACCTGGCTACTGCTGTCTTCCCCTGGTGAGTCATCTCTCCCAACAGTATCCAAAATGGTATACCTGTTTTGGAGGGAGATGACGGCAAGGGACACCTGCACTGCCTTCCTGTTCTCTCTCTGCCTTTTGTTCATCCATTCTCTGTCTCCCTCAGCAATTCTAATCTGCAGTGTGACCAATTCACTAAACATGCAATCCCTGACCCTCTTAGCATTGCGTATGTTCCAAAGTGTGTCCACCTGCAGCTCCAGAGCCATCATGCGGTCTAACAAGAGCTGCAGCTGGACACACCTCCTGCATGGGAAGGAGACAGGGACATCAGCTGTGTCCCTGAGCTCCCACGGTGAGCAAGAGGAGCATAACACAGTTCTGAGATCTCCTACCATTTTTAACCTTAAATTTAACTTTAGCCTTAGTTTAGGTCAACAAGAAAGGAAAGTTTTCACCAAATAACTTGATTAAAAACAAACAAAAGAAAATATAAAAACCTTACCTGATCAACTCACCACAGAATCCCTTTTTTTGGTTAGAGGAGGACAAATGGTAATGGTTAATGTCTGCCCTTGCAAAATGGAAAGCTGTTTCAGTTGGAATTCCACAGGGATCGGTTTTGGGACCCCTGCTGTTTCTGTTAGATGCTAATGATTAGGACCTGAATGTGGGGGACACAATTGGGAAATTTGCAAATGACACAACAATTCGCTGTGTATTGGATGGTGTAGAGGAGAGCTGTAAGCTCTACAATGACATCGATGGGCTGGTGGAGTTGGCTGGAAAGTGGCAGATGATGTTCAACTCTGATAAATGAGAGGTCATGCATTTAGGGAGGTCAAACAGTGAAGGAGAATACACAATAAATGGAAATATACTGAGAGAGGTAGATGAAGTTAGAGATCTTGACGTGCAAGTGCACAGGTCCATGAAAGTAGCCATACAGATGGATAATAAGGAAATCTCTCTGTCGTTGGCTGAGGTATAGAATACAAAAGCAGGGATGTAATGGTGAAACTGTAAGACACTGGTGAGGCTCCACCTGGAGTATTGTGTGTTGTTCTGGTCATCACATTACAGGAAGGACATAATTGCCATGGAGAGAGTGCAGAGAAAATTACAAGAATATTGCCATGGCTGTGGAATTGTAGCTATGAGGAGAGATTGGAGAAGTTGAGGTTGTTTTTCTTAGGACAGAAGAGGCTGAGGGAGGGCATGATTGATAAAAACAACAGTGAGGGGTAGAGGTAGAATAGACAGGAGGAGCCTATTTTCCTTGGTAGAAAGTTCAAATGCCAGGGGGTTACACATTCAAGTGAAGTAGCAGAAGGATCAGAGAGGATGTGAAGAATGTTTTTATGCAGAGGATGATGGGTAACAGCAATTCACCTTTAAAAGGTAGCCTGGATTTGCACCTTAAGTGCTATAAGCTGCAGGGCTATGGGCTGTGTGCAGGAAAATGGGATTAGAAAGGGCATCTGAGTGTCATCAGGTCGGTATGGACAAGATGGGCCAATGGCCCCTTTCTATACTGTATCATCTC
Source organism: Chiloscyllium plagiosum (assembly GCF_004010195.1). NCBI lineage: Eukaryota > Metazoa > Chordata > Chondrichthyes > Orectolobiformes > Hemiscylliidae > Chiloscyllium > Chiloscyllium plagiosum. Next base: position 46,812,946 of record NC_057738.1, read on the forward strand.
TAAGGTTCTATCAAGGTTTCTTGGAAAGCACCTTCCAGACCCATTACCACTTCTACCTAACCTTAACCCTAGCATAATTTGTACATTAATGCTTTCCAACCTCTCAACATTTAAGAAATACACTATTTTCTGTTTCTCCTACTGAAGTGTTCCTTCACATTTTTCACATTATATCTAACCATTCACCTTCTCGAGGACAACTTTGGATGGACAATGAATGTTGCTCCTGCCAGCAGTGCTCACATCCCATGGATGTTTAAACTCCCACTCACTCTTTCTGAGGTGAAGTCTTCCAGGTTATGATTTTGATTCTTCTTCCAATATGCCAAATATTGAAAACTTTAAAGCAAATCAGTGGATCATTAGTGCTGGTGTGAATGTGAAGAATTCAGGATTAGAAAATTGAAAATTTGATATGTATCTCTGGATCACTTTAATTCTTTTCTGTCATCTTAAACTGAAAAATACAGCAACACTGGCAGCTAATGAGCCATCTGTGTGTCTATAATTAACAAATGTTACAATCTGGCTGTCATAAAATCCAATTAAGTCCTTTAGAAATGTATACGGATTATTTTAAGGTGCTTTTCAAATATTGAATAGTTTTGTTTCTTCGAGCATGATTGAAACCCAACCTAAACCAGATTTTAAATGATAAATTTGACCTTTTATTCTCAGCACCATTGAAGTATTATTCCTGAATTAATCCAATTTAAATGTGAACAGGATGACTTCCTTTCATCTTAGTTCCTGCAAATGCTCACAACCTGACAGGGCAAGGTCTTTTTGACATTGTGCGATCGGAAGGAAGACAAGACATCCTGTAGATTGTGCCGACACACCTGCATTTTTGTTTGCAATGTTCCATTGGGCTTATGCCCGAAACGTCGATTCTCCTGTTCCTTTGATGCTGCCTGACCTGCTGCGCTTTTCCAGCAACACATTTTTAAGCTCCATTAAAACGCAGTTGAGCTGAGGTGTAGGTATTTCACTTAGAGATATTACTGTTCAGCTCTGGAGTCAGGATTTGAACCCAGTTTCACTCAGAAGGTCAAGATTCGGCTGAGCAGTATTTTGAATGGGGTTTAATTGAGATTTTAATTCTGGCCTCATTGGGTTCCAAGAAATGCCAATGTAACCTGAGGTTGCTGTGGGGATGAATAGCTATCTTGATTCAAATGAGGGAGGATTGTGAGTTTGTCATACCATTAATGCATTGTCTGAGCTGAGATGTCACTTTTTTCTATTTACTGATAAAACCTGAAGTTACCTTGGGCAGTGACTTGAAAGAAATTCTGGGATTTACATATTAATCAATCAAAACTTGTGATTAAAGAGTTAATAGCAACCGAGGTTTGTATAATACATCACTTCAGTTGTATGACACTTTGATACTTTACTTATAAATTCAGTGTCCTATGTCTCCTGTCCCACTAACTACCCAGCAAAGAAGCAGCACTCCGAAAGCTTGTACTTTCAAATAAACCAGTTGGACGATAACCTGGTGTTGTGTGATTTTTAACTTTGTCCACCCCAGTCCAACATCAGCACCTGCACATCACCAATTCTTGGACATTGGATGGAGTTCAGCTGCTGAGTGTGATTCCAAAAATGATTGCATGAAATCTGAGAGAACTAACATCTTTATTTCATTGAATATTTAAAGTGAAGTTCTAAATAGTGAAATCCTGTCCGTCAGTTTCCTTTCTATTACCTTCATGAGAATTTTTTTCTTTTTTTTCTGAAGTAATTGGTCTCTGCAGGGAATTATAACAAGATAGAAAACAATTTGCACTTGTATAAGGCTCCTGATGAAAGAATATTTTGATTTACAATAGGTTGAGCTCGGCAATGAGACTGAGAATTTCATCTTTGAAGATGAAAGACTCTTGAAGATTTTCAAAAGGCTTTTTGAAATCTGAATAAGTACTAATGATGTTCAATGGTTTCAGAATCAAATTTCAGTGAGACTGATATAAAGGCTAAATGATTAATCTCCAGCAGTGCTCAGTGGAAACTGTGATCCAAAGTCAGTGAAATGAAGGGGCCAGGCTTGGAGGTATAATGGAAAACCGCTTTTGAAAATTGAATGAGGTGAGTTAGCGAAGAAATGTGTTCACTTGATCAACACATATTCAAATGTTTGCCTTTCTTACCTTATCACCTGAGACTTCTCATTCTGAAGACTTGGTTTATGCTCAGATTATTTTTAGATTTATCTGACTTTCCTGATGACTTGGGAAAAAATGAGCTTATTTTAAAAATACTACTTGTGGAAAAGTGCAAGAGAGTAGATCTACTTGGAACTTCTTGGTAAAATGGGAGAAAAGTGTTTTTAAAAAGCTCTCCTGGTTACCTGAAAGTGGCTGATTTGGGGTTGGATCAGCAGTAAATGGTCGGATTTGAATTAATATTAATTATTTTTCTCTTTGATGTTACCAGACCTCCCTGAATATTTGACTTTTTAACTTCAGTTTTGCAGCATGAGCTTTTTTTCTTATTTCATTTGCAAAGACCTAAATCCTCCAACTCTGAGCAACCAATGCAATTGAAAAGTTTGGGCTGAGGTAAGTCTCAGAAAGTAGTTAAACATAGCTGCTCCTGCCCCATATAGAACAAGTAATGCATGAAGAGATTTGTAGATGCTTTTGGGGTGAGTGGGGAGGATTGGCAGTGATGGGCTTCTTCAAGTGCCTCCACCTTAACTCCACAGGTTCCCACCAGAGTCTCCTGAAGAGTGTTTACTGCTGTTCTGAATCAGATTTCACCATTTAGGCTGGTCACAAGCCAGAGCTTCAAATGAATTGATGGGATGTTTGACCTCTTCCCAGATGTTTTAAAGAGATCCCAAAAGTGGGTCTGCTGTCCTCCTTGGGAGTAGCTAGAAATTCCAGATACAGCATCAAATTTTCTGGGATTCTGGTGCAAATTAAACATAGGACATGTGCTTCCCAGTGAAGCTGGTTTTGAGCATCAGCTCCCCCATATTGGGCCTGTAGTTTTGGGAGAGGATACTGCTGGTGGGACACCTTTTTGGCCAATGAATTTGGACGATCCTCTGGAGGTACTTCTGCAGTGCTTTGAGGTTCCTGCTGAAGATAATCAAAACCAATAAAGAATAGACAAAAGATAATAGGTGCAGGAGTAGGCCATTCTGCCCTTTGAGCCAGCACCACCATTCATTATGATCATGGTTGATCATCCTCAATCAGTATCCTGTTCCTGCCTTATCCCCATAACCCTTGATTCCACTATCTTTAAGAGCTCTATCCAACTCTTTCTTGAAAGTATCCAGAGACTTGGCCTCCACAGCCCTCTGGGGCAAAGCATTCCATACACCCACCACTTGAGGAGAGGTTTCTCCTCAACTCTGTTCTATGTGGCCTACCCTTTATTTTTAAACTGTGTCCTCTGGTTTGGGACTCACCCATCAGCGGAAACATGTTTCCTGCCTCCAGAGTGTGCAATCCTTTAATAATCTTATATGTCTCAATCAGATCCCCTCTCAGCCTTCTAAACTCAAGTGTATACAAGCCCAATCACTCCAATATTTCAACGTAAGATAGTCCCGCCATTCCGGGAATTGACCTCGTGAACCTACGCTGCACTCCCTCAATAGCCAGAAAGTCTTTCCTCAAATTTGGAGACCAGAACTGAACACAATATTTCAGGTGCAGTCTCCCCAGGGCCCTGTACAGTGGCAGAAGAACCTCTTTGCTTCTATACTCAATCCCTCTTGTTATGAAGGCCAGCATGCTACTAGCTTTCTTCACTGCCTGCTGTACCTGCATACTTGCTTTCATTGACTGATGTACAAGAACACCTAGATCTCGTTGTACTGCCCCTTTACCTACCTTGACTCCATTGAGGTAGTAATCTGCCTTCCTGTTCTTGCTGGATAACCACACATTTATCCACATTAAACTGCCTCTGTCATGCATCTGACCACTCACCTAACCTGTTCAGGTCACCCTGTATTCTCCTAACATCCTCATCACATTTCACCCTGCCACCCAGCTTTGCTAATATTACTTTTAGTACCATCATCTATATCATTAATGTATATTGTAAAAAGCTGCGGTCCCAGCACTGATCCCTGCGGTACACCACTGCTCACCGCCTGCCATTCCGAAAGGGAGTCGTTTATCACTACTCTTTGTTTCCTGTCAGCCAACCAATTTTCAATCCAAGTCAGTATTTTGCCCCTAATACCATGCACCCTAATTTTGTTTACTAACCTCCTTTGTGGGACTTTATCAAAGGCTTTCTGAAAGTCTAGGTACAATACATCCACTGGATCTCCCTCGTCCATCTTCAGAGTTACATAGAACATAGAACATAGAACAGTACAGCACAGAACAGGCCCTTCAGCCCACGATGTTGTGCTGACCATTGATCCTCATGTATGCACCCTTAAGTTTCTATGACCATAAGCATGTCCAGCAGTCTCTTAAAGTCCCCAATGACCTCGCTTCCACAACTGCTGCTGGCAACGCATTCCATGCTCTCACAACTCTCTGTGTAAAGAACCCGCCTCTGACATCCCCTCTATACTTTCCTCCAACCAGCTTAAACTATGACCCCTCGTGTTAGCCATTTCTGCCCTGGGAAATAGTCTCTGGCTATCGACTCTATCTATGCCTCTCATTATCTTGTATACCTGAATTAGGTCCCCTCTTCTCCTCCTTTTCTCCAATGAAAAAAGTCCAAGCTCAGTCAACCTCTCTTCATAAGATAAGCCCTCCAGTCCAGGCAGCATCCTGGTAAACCTCCTCTGAACCCTCTCCAAAGCATCCACATCTTTCCTATAATAGGGCGACCAGAACTGGACGCAGTATTCCAAGTGCGGTCTAACCAAAGTTGTTTCGAGCTGCAACAAGATCTCACGACTCTTAAACTCAATACCCC
>NC_057738.1:46817907-46822566 GCF_004010195.1 Chiloscyllium plagiosum
GCCTTGTGGAACATCACTCACCACTGACTTCCAGGCAGAATATTTTCCTTCTACTACCACTCACTGTCTTCTGTTGGCCAGCCAATTCTGTATCCAGACAGCTAAGTTCCCCTGTATCCCATTCCTTCTGACCTTCTAAATGAGCCTACCATGGGGAACCTTATCAAATGACTTGCTGAAGTCCATATACACCACATCCACAGCTCGACCCTTATAAACCTTTCTCGTCACATCCTCAAAGAACTCGATAAGGTTTGTGAGGCATGACCTGCCCCTCACAAAGCCGTGTTGACTGCATTTAATCAAGCCATGCTCTTCCAGATAGTCATAAATCCTATCCCTCAGAATCCTTTCTAACACCTTGCAGACGACGACAGACGTGAGACTTACTGGTCTGTAATTATCGGGGATTTCCCTATTTCCTTTCTTGAAGAGAGGAATTACATTTGCCTCCCTCCAGTCCTCAGGTACATCCTCAAAAAATTCCAGAAGATTAATTAAGCATGATTTCCCCTTCATAAATCTATGCTGACTCTGATCTATCCTGTTGCTGCTATCCAGATGTGTCGTAATTTCGTCCTTTATAATTGACTCCAGCATCTTTCCCACCACTGAGTTCAGACTAACTGGTCTATAATTCCCTGCTTTCTCTCTCCCTCCTTTCTTAAAAAGTGGGACAACATTAGCCACCCTCCAATCTGCAGGAACTGATCCTGAATCTATAGAACATTGGAAAATGATCACCAATGCATCCACGATTTCTCGAGCCACCTCCTTCAGTACCCTGGGATGTAGACCATCAGGCCCCGGGGACTTATCAGCCTATAGAACTACTACTGCCCAATTTCTAAACAGACCAAAACCCTGATTTAAAATCTAACCTTAAATATACTCTACAGTTGGCCAATGTCTGAGCTGACCTATTGGAATCAAGGATAATTTCATTCTGTAATTCTATCTTTGTCCAAATCTTGAAAGCCTACTTTCAATGATCCAAGTATTGTTTTCCAGTGAATCCGATAGGAATGCATTTCCCAGAACAACCAAGATGGTGGTCTGTTATTTCTTCAAAACTTTTCTATTTTTCGCTCCAAATTCTCAGGAACGGAATATGATCTTTCATTCACTCCTCAATGTACAAGACAACATTGACCAGATGCTGTGAATAGCCAGTTTCTGCAATATAATCTTATTGAATTCTAGGTTCAATACTGTGTTTTCCATTTTGAAAAATTGTTGTTTTTGTTAACTCTTCATTGATGCAGAAAAATACTGTTGATTTCTGTTTGGGGATTACTAACTGTGACCCTCCGATTTCTGTTTGGGGATTACTAACTGTGACCCTCCGAATCTGAGACAGGAATATCAACAAACTTGGCAATGTGCTCAAAAGGCTGTTTTTTTTATTTAAAGGGGTCTGTTTTGTAAGAAATCAATGCCAATTTTGATTTTCAATTACTTCTCTGACCTTTTACTGAGTACTATCCTTTCTCCTCCACCCAGATCAGATGACACCAAGTCCTATTTGTGACTTCTACTATTTTTCGGGCTTTAGAAACTGATCTGTGACGACAATAGTGATTCCATCTTTAATTACTATGAATAGTTAATGACTGGAATTTGTGAGACATGGATATTCAGCACTGAAACATTGACTGGCAAACACAAACCAATTACTGAAGAAATTCATTTGGTCTGGCAGCACCTTTTCGAGACAAAGCAGAGTTAATGTTGAGTTCAGTAACTTTCAGAACACAGGCATAATTTGATTCCCTCGAATCACTATCTCACTCTAACCAATGTCAGGCAAGCTGCTGATATTTGTGTGGATATTAACAAATGAATATAAATACTTGTAGCTTATCACATTTTGGTCTTGGCTTCTGTTAAAATTATTCAAAACAGGACAATGTTGTCTGCCTCATACGCTGCTGGCAAGGATTTCCCGAGGCATGGTATATTGACGAGGCCAAGCAGATGCTACAACAATGGATGAATGCACATCATGCAATAATCGCCAGATAGGAATATTCTCTCCTAGTCGGGGAACACTCCAGGTAAGCGTCCTCCAGAGCAGCCTTCGAGATGCACAACCATGCAGATTCGCCAGCAGAAACTGATTGCCAAAGTCCATACCCATGAAGACAGCATCAACTGGGATCTTAGATTCATGTCGCACTATATGTGACTCCACCACAGTGCTCTGTATCTGTGAAATCTTCCTTGCTGTCCTGTTTTGACACCATCACCTTGATAACATGTTATGATCTCTCTACCTTAATTAGTTTTACAGTTTTGGATTACTTGTTACGTTGGTTAGACCCTTAGCATGTGATTCTTACAACAATCATGTTATTCCAGCCGTTTGGTTTGTCTCCAGCATCACCTTATTTTTAATTTTTTGGAATTATCACTCTGCCTTAATCAATCAGATTGTAGGTCATCCTTTCATTTATTATTCAGCTGTATGCACTTTACTCCCACCAGGTAAAAACAATGACTGCAGATGCTGGAAACCAGATTCTGGATTAGTGGTGCTGGAAAAGCACAGCAGTTCAGGCTGCATCTGAGGAGCAGTAAAATCGACGTTTCGGGCAAAAGCCCTTCATCAGGAATAAAGGCAGAGAGCCTGAAGCGTGGAGAGATAAGTGAGAGGAGGGTGGGGGTGGGGAGAAAGTAGCATAGAGTACAATAGGTGAATGGGGGAGGAGATGAAGGTGATAGGTCAGGGAGGAGGGTGGAGTGGATAGGTGAAAAAGAAGATAAGCAGGTAGGACAAGTCAAGAACACAGTGCTGAGCTGGAAGTTTGGAACTAGAGTGAGCTTCCACCGTCTGACACTCTCCATCACCTGCAGAGATTTGTTATTCAGCATGTCGACACTCTGCTCATCACCTGCATGATCTTTTAATCGAGGCAAAAGTGAGGACAGCAGATGCTGGAAACCAGAGTTTGGATCAGAGTGGTCCTGGAAAAGCAAAGCCGGTTCGGCAGCATCCGAGGAGCAGGAGAATCAACATTTTGGGCAAAAGCCCTTCATCAGGAATAGAGGCAGAGATAAATGAGAGTGATAGGTCAGGGAGGAGGGTGGAGCAGATAGATGGGAAGGGAGATTGGCAGGTAGGACAGGTCATGGGGACGGTGCTGAGCTGGAAGGTTGGAACTGGGGTGAGGTGGAGAGAGGGGAAATGAGGAAACTGTTGAAGTCCACATTGATGCCCTGGGGTTGAAGTGTTTCGAGGCAGAAGATGAGGCGTTCTTCCTCCAGGCGTTGGGTGGTGAGGGAGCGGTGGTGGAGGAGGCCCAGGACCTGCATGTCCTCGGCAGAGTGGGAGGGGGAGTTGAAATGTTGGGCCACCGGACGGTGTGGTTGATTGGTGCGGGTGTCCCGGAGATGTTCCCTGAAGTGCTCTGCGAGACTGGCGTCCAGTCTCCCCAATGTAGAGGAGATTGTATTGGGAGCAACGGATACAATAAATGTCATTGGTGTAATCCACGTAAAAAATATGGTTAAAAAAATGTTGTAAAAAATATCAGTGTCAAGTCGGTCGTCATTAATGGAGATGGAGAGGTCCAGGAAGGGGAGGGAGGTGTCAGAGATGGTCCAGTGAATTTAAGGTCGGGGTGGAATATGTTGGTGAAGTTGATGAATTGCTCAACCTCCTCGCAGGAGCACGAGGTGGCGCCGATGCAGTCATCAATGTAGCGGAGGAAGAGGTGGGGAATGGTGCCAGTGTAATTACGGAAGATCAACTGCTCTACGTAGCCAACAAAGAGACAGGCATAGCTGGGGCCCATACCGGTATCCATGGCTACCCCTTTGGTCTGGAGGAAGTGGGAGGATTCAAAGGAGAAATTGTTAAGGGTAAGGACCAGTTCAGCCAATCGAATGAGAGTGTTGGTGGAAGAGTACTGTTGGGGATATTGGGAGAGAAAGAAATGGAGGGCTTGGAGGCCCTGTCATGGCGGATGGAGGTGTAGAGGGATTGGATGTCCATGGTGAAGACAAGGCATTGGGGGCCAGGGAAACAGATGTCTTGGAGGAGGTGGAGGACGTGGGTGATGTCTCGCACGTATGTGGGGAGTTCCTGGACTAGGGGGGAATAGGACATTGTCGAGGTAGGTAGTGATGGGTTCAGTGGGGCAGGAGCATGCTGAGACAATGGGTCGGCCAGGGTGGTCAGGCTTGAGGATCTTGGGAAGGAGGTAGAACCGGGCAGTGCGGGGTTCCCGGACTATGAGGTTGGAAGCTGTGGGTGGGAGATCTCCTGAGGTGATGAGGTTCTGTATGGTCTGGGACATGATGGTTTGGTGAGGGGGGGTGGGGTCATGGTCAAGGGGGCGGTAGGAAGAGGTGTCCTCGAGTTGGCGAATATGGATTTCAACAGTTTCCTCCTCATTTCCCCTTCCCCCACCTCATCCTAGCTTCTAACCTCCAGAAATTCGATCCCCTGACCTGTCCGGACTTGTCCGACCTGCCCAGCTCCTTTTCCACCTATCCACTCCACCCTCTCCTCCCTGACCTATCACCTTCATCTCCTTCCCCACTGACCTATTGTACTCTATGCCACTCTCTCCCCACCCCCACCCTCCTCTAGCTTATCTCTCCACGCTTCAGGCTCTCTGCCTTTATTCCTGATGAAGGGCTTTTGCCCGAAAC
>NC_057738.1:46822686-46827109 GCF_004010195.1 Chiloscyllium plagiosum
GGGGGGAATGGGGGTAGAGTCATGAGCAGGGGTGGTGTTCCCCTCGGGGTTCTGGGGGGGTGGGGATGGTGACAGTGAGATCTGTGGGGGGGCGTGTCAGCAGAATGCAGGTGAGTGGCGTTGGTGGGAATGGAAGTGGTGGTGAACACGGCAGTAGCGGGGGTGGAAGTCACTGAGCATGTGACATCAGTGATGATGTGGGGGGGGTGGAAGTGATGTCACGTGTGGGGCATGAGGAATTGTGAGGGGCAGAAGTGACTGTGGAAATGGCCATGATGGGGGCGGAAGTGATCTTTTGATCTCTCTGCCGACAAATTCTGTGCTGGTTTGCTTCTCTTCACTTTGCATGATGAAGGAGCTGCATTTATGATGTCAAACAAAGCTGTGGATCTATAACTTGTTGTGTGATTTCTGATCTTTTACAAGGGGAAAGGAAAGTTATTTAAAAAAATTTATAATCGACTAAAGCCTTTACATTGTGGTCAAGTTTGTTCCTGGCCTCAATGAAACTTTCCTCAAACTGCTCACAGTAAATCCGCTGTAGGACAACATTAACCTAATGTCAGTTACGCATTGATACTTGCGAGGAGAGTAACTGACTGATTGAATTGCAAATGACACCATTTTTGAAAAGCAAAATCCGAGTATTGAATGTCTCACAGAAACACATCATGGGACACATACAGCTGGTTAAGATGAAAAATTGGAGAAAATTCCACAGAACATTCAACCCCAGTATTGGGAAATAAAGACCAGTGTAAGTAATACAAAATCCATTTTTACTCTTACCGATTGACACATTCATGTTTAATCTCTCATCCACTCCAAATTTGCAAGGTTTGTCCTCACTTCTGACTTCCTCCACCTGTATTATTTTTAAATTCAAGACATCACATCCATGATGTTAGCACTCGGAGCTGAGTTGAGAATTGATTATCTATCTCTCAAAGGTCTCCTGTCCCCTACATTTCTTTCACATTTTGTTGGATTATCTCCATCTCACTTTTATGCCTTACATTCTGTTACTGGCTGCTTTCATTATGTGAATTCTTTGCCCAAGGAAGCATTAAAGGCAGCTTTATTAAATATATTCAAGACACAGTTGGATGCATTTTTGCATTGTCGGGGAATGACGGGTTATGGGGATAATGCAGCAGGAGGAGCTGACATGATGGATAGATCAGCCATGATCTTAATGAATGGTGGAACTGGCTCGATGGGCCAAATGGCCTACTCCTGCCTCTATTACGATGAAACTATGAAAGATCCCTTTCTCAATCTTAACTGGCTACTTCAGAAACCAATCACAGAAACCATTTCCTATTGAAATTAAGTTGTTATTACACCAATTCAAATATTGCCCTGATTTACCACTCTCATTCCATTGCTGAGTACAGTGATAGACTTCATCTACCTTATCCTTTCTAATTAACTGGAGGGATCTTCCTGATCCCATCTTTCCAGAAACATCCATTATCACGATAATCACACTTGGGAATCTGGCTTTGATCAGGAAGGGTAGCGAAGTCACTCAGGGGAGGGGAATGAACTATAGGTCTGACTTTAAGATTATCAAGTTGAATTATCTTATTACTGGTGCAAAATTGGTGACCATCCTAACAGTTCCCTGTAGAGTTCATCATCTCTTAGCACAGCACAACAAACATACGAACGTCTTGTCTCATGGATTTTATATTCATCATCCAGATTTAGTTTGGAACACTCTGGGATAAGTTGTTTATGTGCTCTCAATTGAACAGGATTCAGCTGAGAAATCTCTCAGCATCAAAACCAAAGGCACTTCCTTGTTCAGCAAACCTCCATGGGCTTCATCCTGCCCATTCTTAGGAATCTTCCTCTCAGTAAACCTCTGTTTGTGCTTCACCATTGAATGTTGTAATGCAATCATGTAAATATCTGCAAAAATTGTAGTTTTTGACAAATATTTCTGATAGTAAATTTGGATCCTGTGATTTTTAAAGAAGATTTTAATGATTGCATCCTCCTACTCAATATGACCAAATGCTGCAAAATTGTTGGCAAATTATGAATGATGAATGACTTATTACTGTCATTTACATTCGATACTGAATAATATAGTAAAATACAAGGAAAAGCCTCAACTGTCACCACAATTTGATGCCATTTTGAGTGGTTAAGAATAAAAAGAGTAAAGACATATAACTGGAAGAGAGTCCTCCACCATGCTTGAGGTGCCATCTTTTTGCCGTTGGGCCCACCTCACCGATGATAACGCCAAGTCCAATACTGAACCCACACCCTCCTTCCAGCCAGGAATCCCTGGCTCTGCTGCCGCTGCTGCTTCACTGACAAACAGCAGTCCCTGCTCCAGCCAGACCGCAATCAGGAGTCCCTGGCTCTGTTGCTAGGCCAGGCCACGACCGCACCAAGAGTCCCACTCCAACCAGTGCCAGCACCGCCATCTTGAAGAATCTTCTGCAACTACCTCGGATCGGCCGAGGAACTTTGCTGCTCCTGGTCTTGAATGCCAGGAGGAAGTCCTTGCCAGCAGTCGCATTTGCCAACTAACCCACCGAAAAAAAAGGAAAAAGAGGAGACTTAAAAAGTAACCAAGTGGATCAGTCCTGGGCAACAGCCACACGTAGCACTGCTGCTCCACCACCACCTTGGACTGAGTTATTCATAAAGTTATCACAGCACAGAAAGAGGTCATTTGATGAAACAAGTCCATGCCAGCTCCCTGTTCAGTTGGCCAATCAGTCCCATCCACTCATTATTACCCTGTATGCCTGGAGATTGATTCCCCTCGCATACCCATCCACTTTGCTTTAGAAATCATCAATATGGGTCAGCTTTTCATTCGACTAATGAGATTCAAGATCTTCCTCACATTGCCCTGTATCTCATGCCCAAAACCTGAAATGCACATATCCTCATCCTTCTGCAATTAGCTCATGGCTGCAGGTTGCTTTATCTGCATCAACTAAATCTGTCATAAGTTTGTACACCTTCATTCTCTGATTAAATTGGGAAAGATTTCTAAACCTAGTGTACCACTGCAGTAGAAGAGTAAGGATATGTGAAGGATTCTTCATGTCTAACTAGTCTCATTGAACTGAAGGCCACAGGCCTGGTGGACAAGGGACTGACGGTGAATGTTGTGCACTGGAGATCCACACTGAAGAAATATTTGGACAGGGAGATGATACAGCAAACATTTTCTGGATAGCACCCTGGAATCAGACAGCTGTCCTGTGATGAGAGGTTGAACAAATTGAGTCTATTCTCTGGAGTTTAAAAGAATGGGAGGTGGTCACATTGAAACAATGAAGTACTTTTTGAACATGATTAGAAAATATACATCCCTCACACAAGTCTCCTGGCATGAGCTTTATACTCTGAGCTCCCTCACAAAGAGTGGTTACCAGGAGGGGTGAGAAAATACTTCAGAGACATCCTTGAAGTCTCCCTGAAATCAATATAACATCTCCATCACCTCGTGGGAACCTCCAAGCCCAAGACCACCCACACTGCAACAGAAACATCCAGGAAGGTGTTGATCACCCTGAGCATCTCTGACAGGCCCAGCTGGAGGCTAAGAACCAACAATGGAAGGAGCCTGTGGAAACTTGGGGATGTCATCCACCTGGTTCAACGAACACCACCTTCCCCAGCCTGTGGCAGGGGGAGTGGATCCAGCATTGAGCTGTTCATTCACCTCAGGACCCTCAACTCCACAGAGGAGGAAAATCATCCTCAGTTTCAAGGGACTGCCTCAGAAAAAGAGAGTGTAAGAAATTCCACAGCGAATTAGAAGTTCCCATTTGTAACAATGTGATAGTAACTGAATAATGCACTTGAGTAATGTTGACTGAGGGATACATACTGTCCAGGACACGAAGAAGAATTTACTTCCTTGATCACCTTCAGAATCACACAAAGTGTCTATGAACACTTAGCCAAGAGGGCACATTTTATAAATGGACACTTCCGATGTGGAGCTCCATCAGCCAGACATGGTTGTCCTGTTGCTCCCCATCTTTCTCTACAATTTATAGACAGAAAGTCATTGCAAGTTCAGCTTCCTTTCCTCCCAGACGTTCCTCAGGGGATGTTGTCTTCTGATTTTTTTTTCCTTTTCTCAGCAGAGAGCGGCGCGAGCTGGGCGGAAGTGAGGTTGGAGCGCAGAGCTGGTCATAGAACATAGAACATAGAACATAGAAGAATACAGCGCAGTACAGGCCCTTTGGCCATCGATGTTGCGCCGATCCAAGCCCACCTAACCTATACTAACCCACTATCCTCCATATACCTATCCAATGCCCGCTTAAATGCCCATATTGAGGGAGAGTCCACCACTGCTACTGGCAGGGCATTCCATGAACTTACGACTCGCTGAGTGAAGAACCTACCCCTAACTTCAGTCCAATATCTACCCCCC
>NC_057738.1:46830957-46853969 GCF_004010195.1 Chiloscyllium plagiosum
TTTAGGAAAGGTGTGGAAGCTTTGGAGAGGGTGCAGAGAAGGTTTACCAGGATGTTGCCTGGAATGGAGAATAGGTCGTACGAGGATAGGTTGAGAGTTCTCGGCCTTTTCTTGTTGGAACGGCGAAGGATGAGGGGTGATTTGATAGAGGTTTATAAGATGATCAGGGGAATAGATAGAGTAGACAGTCAGAGACTTTTTCCCCTGGTACAACAGAGTGTTACAAGGGGACATAGATTTAAGGTGAAGGGTGGAAGGTATAGGGGAGATGTCAGGGGTGGGTTCTTTACCCAGAGAGTGGTGGGGGCATGGAATGCGCTGCCTGTGGGAGTGGTAGAGTCAGAATCTTTGGTGACCTTTAAGCGGCAATTGGATAGGTACATGGATGGATGCTTAAGCTAGGACAAATGTTCGGCACAACATCGTGGGCCGAAGGGCCTGTTCTGTGCTGTATTGTTCTATGTTCTATGTTCTATGGTCAGTGCATTTTCAGATTCACAAGATGAGTGTGATTCCCTGAGGTAAGGAATTACACAACCTAGAGACTTCTCATTCTTCTCATGCAAAGTCAACTTGGGCAGCCATCTTTCTGTTGAGTTTCTATACCATCCAGTGGGGACAGGGGCATAGTGGTAATGTCACTGGACCAGTAATCCAGACACCCCCAACCTAATGTTCTGAGGATATTGGTACAAATCACAATATGGTAATATATTAATTCCAAAATCACTCAAATAAAAAGCCAGCCTAATGTCAACCATGTGACTCTTGTCACTAAACCTATCTCATTCTGTAACATGGTCTGAGGGCATGTGATTCCAAACTGTCAGCAATGGCGTCTGGACAATTAGGTGTGAGCAATAACTCACCCAGTTAGTGACACCCACAGTTGTAAATGAATTACAAAAGCACACAGGGAAATGTCTCCAATGCATGAAGATTTCAGTGACGATTATCCAGGATTCAAAGCAGAAATGAATAAACTTACTGGAAGGTGGAGGGGATATCTCCCCCTCCCTGTGTGTTAAATGCAGGTTGGCGACTCAAACACTTGTTTATGTAAGCCTCTGTTCTTCATAAAAAGAAATCTTGATCTGATAAAGCTGGCCATATCTAAACCAGCTTAGGAGAAAATGCTGGAAAATCTCAGCAAGTCTGGCAGCATCTGTAAGGAGAGAAAAGAACTGACGTTTCGAGTCTAACTGACCCTTTGTCAAAGCTTTGACAAAGGGTCAGTTAGACTCGAAACTTGAGCTCTTTTTTCTCCTTACAGATGCTGCCAGACTTGCTGAGATTTTCCAGCATTTTCTCTTTTTGTTTCAGATTCCAGCATCCGCAGTAATCTGTTTTTATCTAAACCAGCTTAGATTTCTACAAGAGATTTTCAGTCATTCCTATACCAATATCTTTTGAAATCTTTTTAATAATTTAAATGGGGAGGCTTGATGACTCAATGATTAGCACTGCTGCCTCACAGCACCAGGGACCTGGGTTCAGTTCCACCCTCGAGTGACTGTTTGTCTGTGTGGAGTTTGCACATCTTCCCCATGTGTGTGTAGATTTCCTCTTGATGCTCCAATTTTTACTCACAGTCCAAAGATGTGCCATTAGATGGATTTATCATGGGAAATGCAGGGTTACAGGGATAGGATGGGTCTGGGTGGGATGCTCTGTGTATGATTACTGTGGACTCAATGGGCCAATTGGCCTGCTCACACACTATAGGGATTCTATGAAATGCACTTGAACTATGGATGAACTGGCTATAATGACTCTTGTTCGAAT
The DNA here is from genome assembly GCF_004010195.1 of Chiloscyllium plagiosum. Classification (NCBI taxonomy): domain Eukaryota; kingdom Metazoa; phylum Chordata; class Chondrichthyes; order Orectolobiformes; family Hemiscylliidae; genus Chiloscyllium; species Chiloscyllium plagiosum. The sequence goes on from NC_057738.1 coordinate 46,832,743, forward strand.
AACAAACTCTCCTATTTGTGTAATATAGCAGCTCCTCCCAAGTCAGTGAGGATTTTGACATGTGTCCATTAGTTGCTTTGAATTTATTGATGGAATGACATCATTATTACAGAACAAACTGGCATTGTTAAATAGTCTCAACATTTCTCATGGATGACAATCCCTCCTGTGCCTTAATTAATCAAATAAGGACGGTGCAATTTGGCTACACTTGGGAAACATGTCATGACCCATCAAGTCCCTCCCACCACACACTAAATTTTAAACCCTCAACCGCGTTGCTCCTAGGGAGGGGTCAAAATCTACTTTCTTTGTTCCAAAGTAGTACATCTTGTCAGCCAGAGGATGTGGTGGAGGCTGGTACAATTGCAGCATTTAAGTGGCATTTGGATGGGTATATGAATAGGAAGGGCTTGGAGGGATATGGGCCGAGTGCTGGCAGGTGGGATTAGATTGGGTTGGGATATCTGGTCAGCATGGACGGGTTGGACCGAAGGGTCTGTTTTCATGATGTACACCTCTATGACTCTGTCTGAACAGGTTCACCAAGAAGGACAAAGTTAAGTTCTTTTTCATCTTAAAGAAAGGTTAACCATTAGAAAATGATTTTATTCCAATGCTTGAAATTGGCATCTGTCATGTTCACTTCTGAATATCAGGAAAGTTTTTGAGCCTTTCAGCTGCAAGCTTCAGTGGTGAATCAAATGGTGCCAGATGCTGAACCTGACCTTGTTAGAATATAAGAATGAGGAGCAGGAGTATGCCAACTGGCCCTTCAAGAATTTAGATTAGAGTGGTGCTGGGAAAGCACAGCAGGTCACGCAGCATCCGAGGAGCAGGAAAATTAACATTTCAGGCAAAATCCCTTCATCAGGAATAGAGGCAGGAAGCCTCCAGGGTGGAGAGATAAATGGGGGAGGGGGAAGGTAGCAAAGAGTACAATAGGTGAATTTTCCCCTCCCGCCATCTTACCCCAATTCCAACCTTCCAGCTCAGCACTGTCCCCATGACTTGTCCTACCTGCCAATCTCCCTTCCCACCTATCCATTCCACCCTCCCCTCTGACCTATCACCTCCATCCCCACACCTATTGTACACTTTGCTACCTTCTCCTCAGCCCACACCCCTCCCCTATTTATCTCTCCACCCCGGAGGCTTCCTGCCTCTATTCCTAATGAAGGGCTTTTGCCCGAAATGTTGATTTTCCTGCTCCTCGGATGCTGCCTGACCTGCTGTGCTTTCCCAGCACCACTCTGATCTAGACTCTGGTTTCCAGCGTCTGCCGTCCTCACGTTTGCCTTTGGCCCTTCAAGCCTGCTCTGCAAAGTAAACACCATAAGCTTGAAGTTGCTCAGGTCTTTCACAAGCAACTGCCTGGAATATAGCACACATGACTCTGGTAGAGGTGGGATTTCTTTATCGTTCACAAAAAATGTACCATAGTTTTAAAGACATTTACTGAAGTAGCATCAACACTTCACTGCGCAGGGAATTCCATAGATTCACAACCCTCTGGGTGAAGAAGTTTTTTCTCAACTCAGTCCTAAATCTGCTCCCCCTCATTTTGAGGCTAGACCCTCTTGTCCTCTTTTCACCTGCCAGTGGAAACATCCTCTCTACTTCTATCTGATCTGTTCCATTCATAATTTTATATGTTTTGATAAGATTCCCCCTTCATTCTTCTAAATTCCAATGAATATAATCCTACTCTACTAAGTCTCTCCTCATAAGTGAACCCCTTCAACTCCGGAATCAACCCAGTGACCCTCCTCTGCACCCCCTCCAATGCCAGTACATCCTTTATTAAGTAAGGAGACCAGGACTGCATACAGTACTCCAGGTGCCTCACCAACACCATGTACAGCTGCAACATAACCTCCCTGCTTTTAAACTCAATCCCTTTAGTAATGAAGGACAAAATTCCATTTCCCTTCTTATTTGCCTGTTGTATCTACAGACTAACCCTCTGAGATTCATGCACAAGGACACCCAGGTCCCTCTGCACAGCAGCATGTTGCAACCTTTTACCATTCAGTAATAATCCTTTTTACTGTTACTCCTACCAAAATGGATGACTTCACTTTTATTTAGATTGCATTCCATCTGCCAGACCTTTGCCCATTCACTCAAAGTATCTACATTCCTCTGCAAAGTTTCACAGTCCTCTGCACACTTTGCTCTGCCACTCATCTTCGTATCATCTGCAACTTTGACACCATCCACGTGGTCCCCAACTCCAAATCATCAATGTAAATTGTGAATAATTGCGGTCCCAACATCGATCCTGAGGCATACCACCAGTTATTGATTGTCAACCAGATTAGCATTCATTTATCCCCACTCTTTGTTTCCCATTGGTCAACCAATCCTCTATCTGTGCTAATACTCTCCCCATAATGCCATGCATCCTTATCTTATGCAGCAGCCTCTTGTGTGGCACCTTGTCGAAGGCCTTTTGGAAATCTAGGTACACCACATCCACTGAGTCCCCATTGTTCACCGTCTTCATAGAATTCCAAAAGATTAGTTAAGTATGACCTGCCCTTCATGAACACATGCTCTGTCTGCCCACTGGGACAATTTCTATCTACATGCCTTGCTATTTCTTCCTTGATAATAGACTCAAGCATCTTCCCCATGACAGAGGTTAAGCTCACTGCTCTATAATTCCCCATCTTTTTGTCGACCACATTTTTTAAACAGTGGCGTCACATTTGCTATTTTCCAATCTGCTGGAACTGTCCCAGAGTGCAATGAATTTTGAAAAATCACCGCCAGTGCACCTGCTAGTTCTCCCGCCATTTCTTCTTGTACCCTGGGATGCATTCCATCAGGGCCAGGAGACTTGTCTATTCTTAGTTCCATTAGCCTACCCAATGCTAGCTCTTCCGTAATAATGATTGATTCCAGGTCCTCACCTACCTCTGTCTCTCTGTCAGTTACTGGCATGTTATTAGTGTCCTTCACTGTGAAGACCGACACAAAATACCTGTTCAATGCCACAGCCATTTCATCATATTCCGTAACTTACTGCCCCTTCTCATCCTCTAAAGGACCAATGTTTACTTTAGCCACTCTTTTTCATTCAATATATTTATAGAAACTTTTGCTGTCTGTCTTTATATTCTGTACTAGTTTTTTTTCTCGTGTTCTATGTTACTTCTCTTTATAGTTTTTTCTGTCACTTCCTGTTGACCTTTAAAGCTTTCCCAAACTTCTAGTTTCATGCTGTTTTTGGCCACTTGATATGTCTTCTCTTGATAGCCTCCCTTATTTCCCGAGACACCCATGTTAGATTAATCCTTTTCTTACAGTCCTTCCTTTTCACTGGAATCTACTTTTGCTGAGCACTTTGAAAAGTTGCTTTGAAAGTCTTCCACTGCTCGTCAACTGTCCCACCATGAAGTCTTTGTTTCCAGTCTACTTTAGTCAACTCCTCCATCATCCTATTCTAGTTTCCCTTATTTAAGCACAGAACTCTGGTATTGTATTTTATCTTCACACTCTCTACCTGTATTCTAAATTCAACCATATTGTGATCACTCCTTCCAAGAGGATCCCTAACTATGACATCATTAATTATTCCTGTCTCATTACACAGGACCAGATTTGGGATAGCTTGCTCCCTCGCCATTTCATACTGTTCAAGAAAACTATCATGGATTCACTCAGCAAACTCTTCCTCAAGGCTACCCTGACCAAGCTGGTTTGATCAATCAACATGTAGATTAAAATCCTCTATGATAACTGCCATACTATTGTTACAGGCATTAGTTATTTCTTTGTTTATTGCCTGCCCCAATGTGATGTTATTAGTTAATAGCTGATAGACTACACCTATCAGAGATTTTTTCTTCTTAGAATTTCTAATTTCCACCCAAATGGATTCAACGTTAATCTCTATAAAAACTACATCATCTATCACTGCTGCCCTCATGTCATCCTTAAATATCAGAGCTACACCACCTCCCTTACCTCCCTGTCTGTCCTTCCGAATAGTCTGATAGCCCTAGATATTTAACTACAGTATGACAATCCTGTAACCATGTCTCCATGATGGCTACTAAATCATATTCAATCACGATGATTTATGCTGTTAACTCACCAATCTTGTTACGAATGCAATGAGCATTCAGGTAAAGTGCCCTTATGCTAGTTTTCATACCCTAATGATTTCCAACATCTCTAATAATATCTTTCCTGAGTTATCTTTCCTTTTTACTTCTTTCATAGTCCGCCTTGAACTTTAACCCTCCTGCACACATGCTAACCTGCTGCTTATCTTTTTATTTACCATCATACTTCCCGTTGTTCTCCTTTCCCCCTGCCCACGACTCACTAGTTTAAAGTCCTAGTGACCACTCTGTTTATCCTTTTCGTTAGAACACGGTTCCAGATCGGTTCAAGTGGAGACCGTCCCATCAGTACAGACGTCTCCTGTTCCCATGCCAATGCCCCATGAAATGGAACCCCTCTGTCCCACACCACTCTATTAGCCACGTTGTTTCACTTCTAACTTTTAGTGAATATTGCTTCCAGATGCAGGATGAAAAATTTCCAAAAAAAATGACTGCAATGTCTGATTATCTAGCAGGGACTTTTGGAAGCTGCCAATGTTTTCAATCTGAAATGCCTCTCTGCGGCAGTTTTAAACGAGGGTGGAGAAAGTGATTGCAGACACAGGGGAGAAATATCCAGAGAAATAGAGATTTTGACGAAAGTGTTACACAATCTAGTTTTTTAATCAAATTATTATAAAAGCTTTGAACAGCAATCAACATCAGCAGGAGATCTGGCCAAAGGAAACACCAGCATCTCTTACAAAAATGTATTTTAGTGAGAATTGAATTCAGTTCTGTTTGATCTCACTGGTACTTAGCAACGAAGGATACTGACTGCAAAAAGCAGAAACAGCAAAGACAAGAGTGCAGAGTCAGTCTTCCCTCCAGCCTTAACTTTCAATCCATTAGCTGATACAAGACAATAAATCCTGTGAATGTCCTCTGGGATCTCACACAATCTGAATGATGATCTTTAGGCTGTTGTACATTGACTTTAAGGTTCCATTTGAAAGTAGCAGCAGGACGGGGCCTGAAACTGCACTCTCTTGTAGGATAAGGAAGCATATCACACAGGGGTCTGAATTGTGAATTATGTCCATGCAGTGAAACAAAAGAAGATTATGAATTTCCAAGATTACCATTTCCACTGAAGATCATCCAGAATAAAAACATTCAAAACACAATTGATAGATAACTGATAGACAACTGATAGATAACTGATAGATAACTGATAGATAACTGACACATAACTGATAGATAACTGATAGATGGGAAATCTGGGGCAAACTGGATAGAATGTTGTTCAGCTTCTATGCCATTTTGTGTTGACGTGTCTAGTCTGGGACCCTGCTAACCTTTACTGATCACTGCCTGAAACCTTCCACAAGCTTATTCATTGTTGTGCAGTAATGCCACAGGGTAGCATTCTGACTGCAGATTGTATTTAACAATATGACATATAAGGGAAAACCTGCAAGAACTGCGGATGCTGAAAATCAGAAACAAAAACAGAAATTTCTGGAAAAACTCAGCAAGTCAGATAACATCTGAGGAAAGTCACCAGACTTAAAACATTAACTCTGATTTCTCTTCACAGATGCTGCCGACCTGCTAAGCTTTTGCGACATATAAGGGCTTCATTTGATAAGAATTTTCTTCTCCCTCTCGGCATGAGCAATGGTTGGAAAGATGGACATTGCTCACTCGTAATGATCAAGCACCACATTGTGAGGGAGTGAGCTTCTAGGGTGTTGTGTTGCTGGGTTGCAAATGTGGCACCATTGGCATGGTGGCCAGTAGGTCAGGTCAGTAGCTCTGCATTGATGTAACTTCATGAGGAAGCTTCCCATGAGCCTGATTACATAAGAAATGAGGTGAAGGGCAGAGGATTGTTCGAGGAAAGTGGATCCAAGCCTTCGCAGAATGAATACCATGAGTCCCACTCAACAAAGTGCTCCGAGGCCAGCACAGTGGCTCAGTGGTTAGCACTGCAGCTTTACATTTAATTTCACTTTCAGGCGATTACCTGTGTGGGTCTCCTCCCACAGGCCAAAGATGTGCAGGTTAGCTGGACTGGCCATGGGAAATGCAGGGTTATGGGGATTGGGTGAGATGCTCTTCAGAGGATCAGTGCAGACTTGTTAGGCTGAATGTCTTGCTTCCACACTGTTGAGAATCTATGATTCTAACTGAAAATGGGAAAATTACACCTGTAATATGCAACTTAAAATTACAACCTCTCAGGACTCTGCCTAAGTGAATTAGTAAGCCTTGTGAGAATCAGAAACAATGGTGTATTGGTGAAAGGTTAATTAGGTTTGCTAAATTTAAATAGGTTTTGGAAGAAATAACTCATTTTATTAAGTGATGACATGTAGTCAAGGAATTGCATATTATTTATGGTGGGTCTTTAATGAGAGGGTCGCAGGCTGTTTTACTGAAAGTAATATCAGAAGCTGTGGAAATAGCCTTGAAGAAAAGAAAACTATTTGAAGCCAAGATTCAAGGTTACAAGATCACTGAATCCCATAATTGTCACAGCATACATATGCTTGTTGCAATCTGTCCATTTCTATAGGATGACAGACATGTAGCAAACCACTCAGTAAAGGGATAGTCTCACATGGTGCACCTTTCCTGATGGTTGAAATGACTAATCTGAGAGAGACAGGTTTTGGCACAATTGTTGCAGGTGATTGTGTAGCGATTGTTCTTGATGCTGACTCCTGTTGTTAAGCTGTTGAAGACCCTGCTCAGTAATGGCACCAACCCATCTGTTGACTAGTGTCTCCCATGTTTGAAAATCAATGCTCAAGACCAAAATATCATGCAAGTCTTCATCATTGAACTGGCTTCAGACATTCCTCTGATCTTCTGGCTCCAACTGCCTCCCCATCGACTAATTCCTTGGGAGAACATCTGCCTTTTGCACTGTGTGTGTGCCTGAGCCAGTGCAGTCACCAATGGATGCTAATGTACAAAGAACATTACAGTACAGCACAGGAACAGACCCTTTGGCCCAACAAGCCTGTGCCAAACCTTGTTGCCTTTCTAAACTAAATATCTTTTCCCTCAATGCAGTCCATGACTCTCTATTCCCTGCCTATTCATCTATCTGTCAAAATGCCTCTTAAATGTTGCTGTTGTATCTGCTTTTACCATCTTATCTGACTGTGAATTCCAAGCACTTATCACCCCCTGTGTCAAAAACTTATCTCTCACATCTCCCTTAAAATTTCTCCTTTAACCTTAAACTTATGTCCTCTAGTAATTGACATTACCCAATCTCTTTGGATTCTCCTTTACCTTGCCTCTCAAATCCACCTTGTGTCCCCTTTTAGACCCATTGATTTATTTCAAGTGTACTCTGACACCCTCTATATTCCTCAAGGAATTTGCTTGATACCAGTTGCTGACATATGGCATATGTCTGATTCTTTTTCAAGACAGGGCCTCAGTAACTCTAGTGATCCGGGGTCCCCTACTCCTGAATTGAATTGAATTGAATTTATTGTCACGTGTATCGAGGCACAGTGAAAAGCTTTGTCTTGTGAGCAATACAGGCAGATCACAGAGTTAAGTAGCATAAACAAGTAAATAATAGGTAAACGTTTGCAAAAACAAACACAATTACAGGCGAATGTTAAGAGGTTGTGAGTCCATTCAGTATCCTAACAACAGTAGGGTAGAAACTATTTTGAAACCGGCTGGTGCATGTGTTCAGGCTTCTGTACCTTCTCCAGGATGGTAGAGGTTGTAGAAAAACATTGCCAGTGTGGGATGGATCTTTGAGAATGCTGGCGGCCTTTCCTTGACAGTGGGCCTGGTAGATGGATTCTATAGATGGGAGGTTGGCCTTTGTGATTGTCCGGGCCGAGTTCACCACTCTCTGTAACCGTCTCCGATCTTGAATGGTACAGTTACCATATCAGATAGTGATACATCCAGACAGAATGCTCTCAATGGCGCACCTATAAAAGTTGGCAAGGTTACTCGCCATTGTGCCAAATTTCCTCGGTTGCTTGAGGAAGAAGAGACGTTGTTGGGCCTTTGTAACCAGTGCATCCACATGAAGAGTTCAAGAAAGCTTGTTGTGGATGACCACTCCCAGAAGCTTGACACTCTCTATTTGTTCCACCTCTGTGCTGTTAATGTGTAGGGGGGCATGAGTTCCTTGGTTTTGCCGGCATTGAGAGCTAGATTGTTCTCAGTGCACCATTTCTCCAGGTCTTCCACCTCCCATCTGTAGTCTATTTCGTTGCCATCTGAGATTCGACCGACTATGGTGGTGTCATCAGCGAAATTGTAAATGGCATTAGTCTGGTATTTGATGACGCAGTCATGGGTATACAGTGAGTATAGTAGGGAGCTGAGTATGCACCCCTGGGGGGGAGCTCCAGTGTTGAGTGTTAGTGAGGATGAAATATTATCCCCAATCTTCACTGATTGTGGCCTGTGGGTCTGGAAAATGAGGATCCAATTGCAGAGAGTGGGGTTTAGTCTGAGATCACTAAGTTTAGTAATCGGTCTCGAGGGGATAATAGTGTTGAAGGCTGAACTGTAGTCAATGAGTAGGATTCTTACATAGCTGCTCTTGGTGTCAAGATGTTCTCAGAAAAAGTGAAGGGCAAGTGATGCGGCATCTGACATGGATCTGTTGGTCCGATAGGCAAATTGGAGTGGGTGAAGATTAGTGGGGAGGCTGGAGTTGATTAATGCCATGACCAGCCTTTCAAAGCACTTCATGACCACCGAAGTTAGGGCCACTGGGTGGTAGTCATTGAGACATGCTGCATGAGCCTTCAAGATGTTTGCCCTCTTGAACCAGGCAAGGACAGTGACCTGCTGCAGGGAGAGGTTGAAGATGCCTGAGAAGACCTCTGCCAGTTGATCTGCACATGCTCTTATATACACGGCCTGGTGCTCCGTCTGGTCCCATTGCTTTCCTTGGATTCATATGAAGGAAAACTGATCTGACTCTGATGAAGTGATTGTTGGGGCAGGTTCATCAGGACTTGTCGGGATAGGTGTTACCTCGCCACTGAAATTCTGCTCAATAAGAGCTTAGAAGGCGTTGAGATGATCTGGGAAGGATGTGTCATCATCTGCTATCTTTTTAGAACCTGTGATCAGCCTTACCCTTCACTCTAACAAGAACATGCTGGCCCTGAACCCTCATTAGCTCATTTTTGAAAGCCTCCTAATTACCAGACATCCCTTCACCTGCCAACAGCCTACCCTAATCAATCTTTGAAAGTTCCTGTCTAAGATCATCAGAATTGGACTTGTCCTGGTTTAGAACTTTAACTTCTGAACCAAATCTATCCTTTTCCAGAGTTATTTTAAAACTGATGGAGTGTTGGTCACTGGTCCAGTGCACAGGCATGAGACAGATCTGAGTTTAGTCCTGACATTCTGTGTGGGTGATGGGGTACACCTTCATCAATGAGAGTTCACCCATCAACATGTGCTGTATTTGCATGTGTATAAAACAAATTAAACTGCTTTGACAAGTTATCTTTTCTGAATTTCTGCTGGTTCTCATTTATAGGTTAGCAGCTGGAAAATCTGTCAGCAATGAGAGTAATCAAGCAATGTTAGAGTACAAGTTTTTTTCTTTAAAGAAACGTTTTTCTCCAAAAGTATGATCTCCTTCAACTATTTAAACCCGATAACTTAGTGTTGTTTGAATAAAACAACTGAAAGCATGCTTATCAGAAAAAAAACATTTTCAAGAAATGCCAATGACAAATTATTGATATCAAATTTCTGAAAATACACTTTTAGAAAATAAAACTATTTTATATTATTAAATTAACTGATAAACTTCAGTTTGTAATTCGTCATAAATTTAAATCATTTTTGAGTTAATATCCTTCGACCCAAAGACTTAAGGATAATTTTGGGAATATCCCTAAAGATTTTCTAGAATTGGCTGAGATTTCAATGAAAGATTTAATCAAACTTCAATCAATCTTATAAATGAAGAATATTGAAGTGGTATGGTCCAATTCAAAACAAAACTGGACCTTACACACACTATTTATTTAAAAAATAATTCTGTCACATTTTATGGTAATTAGTTTGGTGAAGATGGAAGTTAAATGACAACACGCCTTGACTTGAATTAGATTTTCCTGGATTTGTTGGCCACTTGATCTAGAGATTAAAGAGTAGAGCTTGTGAGTAACCAAGTCAGATATCATGCAGAAGGTAAAGGAAGCCAGGAGTTCTTTAACTTGTGATAGTCATGTCTATAATGGTTGGAACTTCTAATACACAATCGTCCTGAAAATAATTATTGAACTGTCAAGATGAGTGTTCGAACAAATCTAAGTTTCACTTTCTTTAAAATGAAAATTATATTAAGAGTGGAGAAGTAAGAATGAGCAAACTTGATTCCTTTTGAAGATTATTTTTTAATAAGGTAGCTCGATAGGAGCAAAGTCTAATAAACTCTGTCTTTTTCTCTTAGAAGATCTAAAGCTTCAAATGATCGTTTCAATCAAGGATGTTTTACCAGAAATCTGCTGTTTCCATCACACTATAACAATTGGCACTCAACTTTGAAGACTAATTGAGAAACTCTGTAAACTCAGAACATCACAAGCTACACTTTCCTTCTATGAGTTCATTTTATCAAGAGGTGAATGTAAAAGAAAAGGTGAAAAAAATTACTTGACTGACAGCAAGAACATTCCTTGTGGAAGATGTTCCTGTTTTGTGTGTGAATCTAATTAATCTGCAATCACAAGAAATGTAGGGCAAAGAAAAACTATGTTCCCAAAATGGCACTCAATAAACTTTCCTTCCATTGACTTCAAAGTACAGGAAATTGGAAGCCCACTTGTTATCCTTTATCACGGTGACATTGCATCTTGTTCTTTTACTGCAGTCCTGTTGAACTTCTCACTGAGTCACAAAATCTACCAGCTTTATATTCACGAGCACCACATCTTTCCTCTTGAAATTTCTTTGGGTTTTCAATTAGAAAGCAAGTTTAAACCTCAGCTCCAAGCTGAAGGAGGATAAGGTCAGAATCACTTGTGGCACAGAAGATGACCACTCAGCCAATTAACCTCATGCTGTGTTCCCATGAAACAATCTGATTTGTTTTTCTCCCCTGCTGGGTTCTCCTTGTCCTGCAGGTTAATTTCCTTCAAATGTCCATCCAATTTCGCTGAAAATCTTTGTTTTGTATTTCAGAATGAAGTTTATATATTTAAGTGAACATTATTTTTGGTTTTTGGATTACAAACTAGTGACATAAGGGTTTTGCGATAAGTTTTAAATAAATCAGTCAGAAACTCCTTTGTTGAACTGTCACTTAATCCAATCTGTGTTAGAGAACAGACAATTGCAAAACCCTTAGTGTGTTAATGGACAATTGTTGAAATTGTGAGGTTTACAAGAGGAAGTATAAATATTTAAGGCATTAGCTTATGCTTGGTTTAGAACAGTCATTTAATAATTCTAGCTTAGCTTATATTCTATTAGAGCAGCTTCTGGAGGAGACTTGATTGGGGCTAGAAGCAAATCTAGCTTCTCTCCTTAAAAAGGCTATTAGGACCATTCGGGGAAAGCTCAGTTATCTTCAGACTAGGAGAGTTTGCTTAGAAATCTGCAGAATAGAATCTCTTATCTTGTACATATAGATCACAGAAGTACAGAAAAAGCCAAGAGATTGGTATCCATTTGTTAACCTAGAATCAATAAGGAAATTAATAAAGTCATGTGAAAAGTATCAATATCTCCCATCAGCCTCAAAAATTAAGAAAACCTTTCATTCCACATGAAATGGCTTCTAAACTGTGCTACAAGTTAGTAACCGATAACTTCCATGTCCAAGGGCATGAGTACAGTCTAGTGACTGAATATTCCATCAAGTTCCCTATTGTGCACTACGTTATAGGTTTCACTGGTGTAATAACATGTGACACATTGACTGCCATATTCAATATGCTTATTCCTCAACACATTGTCTGACATTGGTCTGTGGTACACCAGGACATATTCAAGAAATTAAGTATTCAATATACAATCACTTCTTCACACTATCTTCAGTCTAATGGTTTCACAGAACATATTGTTCATCCAGAGGTATCCAGGATAATCAAATCTAAAACAATTTGCCATATTTTGGAGAGTTATGATAAATCTATGTGCTATTTCTTAATGCAATGGTTTACCCTCCCAGCAGTTCTCATGCTTGAGAGAAAGAGCGAGACAAATCTTTCCTTCCACACTCTAACAACCACCCAAGTGTGGCAAAGAAAGAAGCAAATGGAGCAAGAGCATGTCCATTAACATTACTCATAGTAATCCCAACATGAACAAGGACAAAACTGAAGAGTTCAATATTGTCATCCAAACGCAAGGGTACCTGGAAAGATGCTGCCTAAATGTGTCCAGTCTGGGCCATGTGGTGTTGTAATTAACAATGGCCAAGTCCTATGAAGAAATAAGAAGTACCTCATTAACATAAGTAATGGCCTGGTAGTATTATTGCTGGGCTGTTAATCCAGAAACCCAGGTAATGTTCTCGGGACTCAGGTTTGAATCCTGCCACGGCAGTGGGTGAAATTTGAATTCAATAAAAATCTGGAATTAAAAGTCTAACAATGACTACAAGTTAATTGTTGGAATAACTGAAGGGTCCACTAATATCCTTTAGGGAAGGAAACTGTCATCTTTACCCGGTCTGGCCTACATGTCACTCCAGACCGGGTTGACTCTTAACTGTCTTCTGGGCAATTAGACATGGACAATAAATGCTGGTCGAGCTGGAATAAATAAAACAAACTACCCATCATCACATGGAATGGTAGCTCAGAGACTGAAAATCATGTGTTGGTGTGAAATAACAATCACATATTTATACTATATTTATACATATCCATCAATAATGATGGACAGCACACCATGCAGTGAAGCTAGACGGTCAAGGGACTCAATAGTTAGTCAGATTGACAGGAGATTTTGTGGTCAGGAACGGGACTCCTGGAAGGTATGTTGCCTCCCTGGTGCCAGGGTCCGGGATGTCACCGGTCGGGTTTACAGGATTTTGAAGGGGGAGGGTGAGCAGCCAGAAATCGTGGTACATATTGGCACCAATGATATAGCCAGGAAAGGGATTGAGGATCTGAAAAGTGATTACAGAGAGTTAGGTTGGAAGCTGAAGGGCAGGACGAGTAGAGGAGTGATCTCAGGTTTGCTACCGGTGCCACGAGATAGTGAGATGAGGAACAGTCAGCAAATGCAGCTTAACATGTGGCTGTGAGGCTGGTGCAGGAGGGAGAGCTTCAGATACTTAGACCATTGGGATACCTTCTGGGGAAGGTGGGGCCTGTTCACGAAGGACGGGTTGCACCTGAACTGGAGGGGCACAAATGTCCTGGATGGGAGATTTGCTTGTGTGATTAAGGAGGGTTTAAACTAGATTGGCAGCGGGGTGGGAATCAGAGCCACATGTCTGAGAGGGGGACGGTTGCAGATGGGGCAGTGACAGGATGTATTGAATCTATCGGGAAGGTTTCTCACGCAATGAAACAAAGGCATCAGTTAAACTGTGTCCGCTTTCATGCAAGGAGTGTCCGAAATAAGAGTGACAAACGTAGAGCATGGGTCAGTACTTGGGGCTACGATGTTGTGGCCATAACAGAGATGTGGGTTTCACAGGGGCAGGGATGGTTGCTTGACGTTTCAGGGTTTAGAATGTTTAAAAAGAACAGGGAGGGTGGAAAAAGAGGAGGAGGTGTAGCATCGCTAATCAGAGAGTGCATCACAGCTACAGAAACGAAGGTTGTTGAGGAAGGTTTGTCTACTGGGTCAGTATGGGTGGAAATTAGGAACAGCAAGAGAACAGCCACCTCATTAGGGGTTTTCTACAGACCACCTAATAGCAGTAGGGAGATTGAAGAACTCATAGGTGGGCAGATTCTGGAGAAATACAGATGTAGCAGGGTTGTTGTTATGGGTGATTCCTGAAGAAGGGCTCATGCCCGAAACGTCGATTCTCCTGCTCCTTGGATGCTGACTGACCTGCTGCGCTTTTCCAGCAACACATTTTCAGCTCTGATTTCAACTTTCCCAATATCGACTGGATCCTCCGAAGTGCAGATGGTTTGGATGGAGCCGTTTTTGTCAAGTGTGTTCAGGAGGGTTTCCTTACTCAGTATGTAGACAGGCTAACGAGGGGAGAGGCCATTTTGGATTTGGTGCTCGACAATGAGCCAGGACAGGTGTCAGATCTCGCAGTGGGAGAGCACTTTGGTGACAGTGATCACAACTGCCTCACATTTAGCATAGCCTTGGAGAGTGAACGGAGCAGTTACTGAGGGAAGATATTTAATTGGGCAAAAGGAAATTATGACGCTGTCAGTCAGGAGTTGGGAAGTACAGACTGGGAGCAATTGTTCCACAGAAAGGGCACAGCAGACATGTGGAGACTGTTTAAGGAGCAGTTGTTGCAAGTGATGCATGAATTTGTTCCTCTGAGCCAGGTAAGAAGGGGTAAGATTAAGGAATCTTGGATGATGAGAACAGAGGAGCTTCTCATCAAAAGGAAGAAGGCAGCTTACGTAAGGTGGAGGAAGCAAGAATCTAGCACAGCTTTAGAGGATTACAGGCTTGCTAGAAAGGAGCTCAGAAATGGACTGAGGAGAGCCGGGGGGGGGCACGAGAGAGGCTTGGCAAAAAGGATTAGGGAGAACCCAAAGGCATTCTAGTCAAACATGAGGAATAAAAGAATGATCAGGGAGAAGGCAGAGCCGATCAGGGATAGTGGAGGGAAATTGTGCGTGGATAGGGGAAGCCCAAAATTAGTTTTTTGCTTCAGTTTTCACTGAGGAAAGGGACCTGGTTGTAAATGAAAACTTTGAGGAGCTGGGATACAGTCTTGACCAGATCAAGATTGATGAAGTTGATGTGCTGGAAATTTTGAAAAACATTAAGATTGATAAGTCCCCAGGGCCAGACCAGATTTACCCTGGGCTGCTCTGGGAAGTAAGAAAGGAGGTTGCTAAGCCGCTGGCGAGGATATTTGCCTCCTCACTCTCCACGGGAGTTTTACCAGAAGACAAGAAGGAGGCAAATGTTGTTCCACTTTTCAAGGAGGGCAATAGGGAAATCCCTGGAAATTACAGACCAGTCAGTCTTACATCTGTGGTCAGCAAAGTTTTGGAAACAATTCTGAGGGATAGGATTTATGACAATTTGGCAAAGCATAGTGTGATTAAAGGCAGTCAGCATGGCTTTGCGAGGGGCAGGTAATGCTCACAAATCTTATTGAGTTCTTTGAGGACGTGACAAAACACATCAATGAAGGTCGAGCAGTGGATGTGGTGTATATGGACTTTAACAAGGCATTTGGTAAGATGTCCCATGGTAGGCTCATTCATAAAGTCAGGAAGTATGGGATGCAGGGAGATTTGGCTATTTGGATTCAGAATTGGCTGGCTGACAGGAGGCAGAGAGTGGTTCTGGATGGAAAGTATTCTGCCTGGAGGTCAGTGTTGAGTGGGGTCCTGCTGGGCTCTGTTTTTGGGCCTCTGCTCTTTGCAGTTTTTATAAATGACTTGGATGAGGAGATTGAGGATAGGTTAGTAAATTTGCAAATGACACAATGGTTGGATGTGCCGTCGATAGTATCGAGGGCTACTGCAGGCTGCAGTGCGACATAGACAGGATGCAGAGCTGGGCTGAGAAATGGCAGATGGAGTTAAACCTGGATAAGTGTGAAGTGATGCATTTTGAAAGGTCGAGCTCGAATGCTGAATATAGGATTAAAGACAAGATTTTTGGCAGTGTGGAGGAACAGAGGGATCTGGGTGTGCAAGTACATAGATCCCTCAAAGTTGCCACCCAAGTGGATATGGTTGTTAAGAAAGCATATGGTTAGATTACTTTACATTAGATTACTTTACAGTGTGGAAACAGGCCCTTCGGCCCAACAAGTCCACACCGACCCGCCGAAGCGCAAACCACCCATACCCCTACATTTACCCCTTACCTAACACTACGGACAATTTAACATGGCCAATTCACCTAACCTGCACATCTTTGGACTGTGGGAGGAAACCGGAGCACCCGGAGGAAACCCACGCAGACACGGGGAGAATGTGCAAACTCCACACAGT
Source organism: Chiloscyllium plagiosum (assembly GCF_004010195.1). Taxonomy (NCBI): domain Eukaryota; kingdom Metazoa; phylum Chordata; class Chondrichthyes; order Orectolobiformes; family Hemiscylliidae; genus Chiloscyllium; species Chiloscyllium plagiosum. The sequence goes on from NC_057738.1 coordinate 46,848,941, forward strand.
CAGTCGCCTGAGGCGGGAATTGAACCCGGGTCTCTGGCGCTGCGAGGCAGCAGTGCTAACCACTGTGCCACCGTGCCGCCCATATGGTGTTTTGGCTTTCATTAACAGGGGGATCGAGTTTAAGAGCCGTGAGGTTTTGCTGCAGCTCTACAATCCCTGGTGAGTCTACACTTGGAATATTGTGTCCAGTTCTGGTCGCCCAACTATAGGAAAGATACAGAGGCTTTGGAGAGGGTACAAGGAAGATTTACCAGGACTGCAGGGGTTGCCTTATGAATAAAGGTTGACTAAGCTCGGACATATGTCTCTGGAGAGAAGGAGGAAGAGAGGAGGCCTGATTGAGGTGTACAAAATTATTAGAGGAATAGACAGAATCAATAGCCAGACACTTTTCCCAAGGGCAGGATTGACTGGTACGAGGGGTCATAGTTTTAAGATATTAGGAGAAAGGTATAAAGGAGATGTCAGAGGTAGGTTCTTTGCACAGAGAGTTGTGAATGCATGGAATGCGTTGCCAGTTGTGGTGGTGGAATCAGAGCCATTGGGGACATTTAAGTGACTGCTGGACATGCACATGGATAGCAGTGAATTGAGGGGTGTGTAGATTAAGTTGTTATATTTTACATTTGGATTAAACCTTGACAGAACATCGTGGGCCAAAAGGCCTGTTCTGTAGATGGAAAGTATTCTGCCTGGAGGCAGAATCCTGTCTTTAATCCTATATTCAGCATTCGGGTTTGACCTTCCAAAATGCATCACTTCACATTTATCCACGTTTAACTCCATCTGCCATTTCTCAGCCCAGCTCTGCATCCTATCTAAGTCGCACTGCAGCCTGCAGTAGCCCTCTATACTATCAACGACACCTCCAACCTTTGTGTCATTTGCAAATTTACTAACCCACCCTCAACCTCCTCATCAAGTCATTTATAAAAACTGCAAAGAGCAGAGGCCCAAGAACAGAGCCCTGTGGGACCCCACTCAACACTGACCTCCAGGCAGAATACTTTCCATCTACAACCACTCTCTGCCTTCTGTCAGCCAACCAATTCTGAATCCAGACAGCCAAATTTCCCTGCACTTTTCTATGTTCTGTAAGTTTTGATAACTGTACAACAATTAGATTGTTGGTTGTACATCATTAAGGTATTATCCTGAAGTGTGAAGAAAATATAGCGTATGCATCCTTGTAAATGTATATTGGAAAACCTACCAGATTCTTCAAAGGGAAAGAGGGCAGGTTGTATTATTGCAAAGATCATGTGACTGTTTATCAGAACCAGTTTCACATGCGTCCTGCGATATCGGGAATGAGAATCTGTTTCGCTGAACATTGAGATTCTGTAGTTGGCATGGTCAGTATCTATCAGTTAATCTCTATCAATATTCATTAACTAATCTCTACTGCTGCTCATTTATTTTTAATTTTTAATTCTGTTAACGTTTCTCATTTCGCATTGTCTTTAACACATCAGACTCTGTGCAGCAATAATACAACTTCATCTGAAGATTGGAACACAGACTCAATTCACTCACTTGCCGTTATCATGAATTTTCTCGTGAACCAGGCTGATATCTTCTCTTTGTCACTGGAGCTGACATGAATTACTCAAGAACCATTATCAACAAATCATTCGGACCTGCAGCCTGTCACTATTTCAAAATATCTACAGTGATAGGAGCTGTGCCATTGATGGTAATTTTGTAATAGAACTGTCCTTCAGTGAAGATTGTGGACATCATATAAATTACATCATGTAACCCACTGTTACTTGTCATGAATATATCGAGCAAGTATTTTGGAAATTGTGGACCAAGTTTTAAATACAGCAAATAACACAAACACAGACATTTATAGATGTAAAAGTAGCAGATTGTCCAGTTTCACCATGCACTTTGTAGCAGTGTTAAACTATATACATACTTCAAATGTAATATTGATTATTGTCTGTTTCATCTCATAGATTTGATATAACTCAGGATGCACAAAGTGGCGATTTGTATTTTCCCAGTCAATCATGGAAATGGTTCCCATTTTAAAGCAAAGTCTGTGTGAATCAAACTGTCCACAACTTTGCACTCACTCATAGCCCACATCCAACCAGTGATCGCCTCCTCCAGGTGAGCTGCTACACAGCCAGAGAAGACGAAGACCCCAGTTTGAGCTGGGGTGATCAGGTAGGATCCCCAGGTCCCTCCAGGAATCGTTGTGCTTTGTTGCCTGGTTTCTCTGGTCTTCCCTAAACACATCGCGTGACCTCACTGGCAGAGAGCATCCAAGTGAGTTTGTGACCCCATGACCACAGCTTTCTGGAATATTCATTCACTGCCACTCGGTTTGGGTGGAAATGACACTACATCATGGTGAGGCTGAGCAGTTAAAATCTGCAGTGGCTCATGGGAAAGACAAACATTTCTTGTTCATTGTGCTGCCTAACTACAGCCAAGTGTTCAGCTTGGGCTTTCATCTCCCAATTGAAAAGAATCAACCCCTTCCCATATTAATGCAATCAGATATTCTGAAAGGATCATGACTGTTATTTCAGGTATTTTCTGATAATATTTAAAGGTAGACAAATTGCACACTTCACTGTTATTTTTTATTCCATTAGCAAAACTGTTTGTTAAATAGGAAAGACAGATTAGAGAGTAGACTCTCTTGCAACGTTTGTGAAGATTTGTAACTCAGGTTGCGGTTTAGGGTGTAGGTTTGCTCACTGAGATGTAGGTTTGATATCCAGACATTTCATTACCTGGCTAGGTAACATCAGCAGTGGCAACCTCCATCCAAGTGAAGCGAAGCTGTTGTCTCCTGCTTTCTATTTATATCTTTCTCTTGGATGGGGTTCCTGGGGTTTGTGGTGATGTCATTTCCTGTTTGTTTTCTGAGGGGTTGATAGATGGTATCTAGATCTATGTGTTTGTTTATGACGTTGTGGTTGGAGTGCCAGGCCTCTAGGAATTCTCTGGCATGTCTTTGCTTAGCCTGTCCCAGGATAGATGTGTTGTCCCAGTCAAAATGGTAGGTTTTTTCATCTGTGCGTAGGGCTACGAGGGAGAGAGGGTCGTGTCTTTTTGTGGCTAGCTGGTGTTTGTGTATCCTGGTGGCTAACTTTCTTCCTGTTTGTCCTACATAGTGTTTGTGGCAGTCCTTGTATGGAATTTTGTAGATGACGTTGGTTTTGTCCTTGTGTTGCACTGGGTCTTTTAAGTTTGTTAGTTTTTGTTTGAGAGTGTTGGTGGGTTTGTGTGCTACTAGAATTCCAAGGGGTCTCAGTAGTCTGGCTGTCATTTCTGAAACTTCTTTGATGTATGGTAAGGTGGTTAGGGTTTCTGGCTGTGTTTGGTCTGCTTATCGTGGTTTGTTCCTGAGGAATCTGCGGACTGTATTTTTTGAGTATCCGTTCTTCTTGATTACATTGTATGGGTGGTTCTCCTCTGTTTTCCAAAGTTCGTCTGTGCTGCAGTGTGAGGTGGCTCGTTGGAATAATGTTCTGGTACAGCTTTGTTTGTGTGTGTTGGGACGGTTGCTGGTGTAGTCAAGTATTTGGTCAGGAAAAACCTTCACAAACCTTGCAAAAACCTATGGGCGCAACACGCTACAACTGGCCCGAAGATGGGAAAGGAATGCCATCCGAGAGAGTTCCACCCGCGAACAACTACTTCCTGCATGAATGTTTAAGAAAACAGGTACTGCCAAAATGTCTCCAATATAAACCGCCGATAAAAAAACCTCAAGCCAGAAGTTTAACAGAACAAAACGGCCACAGAAAGCTCCGAGAACTAATCAATGACGCCCACCACAGACTCCGAAAATACAACCGGGAAATTGTGCGCCAAAAACCGTTATTCAAACAAGCAACAGATCAAGAATGGACAGACGCAATAGAACGAGCCATAAACACTGAACAACGACAAACACAGAGAAAGGAAATCGGGACCTGAAGAAAAAACTTGACAAACTCACAAACAAAGACAAAACCGAAAACACAGGGGCATGGATAAAGAACTTATCAGACCGGACCCTATCAGACACAGAAGAAGCGGTACTAGTAAAAGGATTAAATTTCAATTACCGAGACGCTGACAAGAAGGATTTCCTAGCGGCATTAGAAACCACATTGAAGGACATCAATCTCATGGAAGAAATACAACAAACGATCAGACAGACAGTTGCACCTACTCTGAGCCGAAAGAGGGAAGGAAACAAACTGAACACACAAGAAAAGAAAGCCCTAGAAAACCTCAAAAAAGACAAAAACATCGTTATATTACCTGCAGACAAAGGTCGGCTCACAGTCATCCTGAACAGAAGGGACTACATAGAAAAAGCCAATGCACTACTCGCAGGCACCAACACCTACCAAAAGGTGGTGCTAGACCCAACCCCACAATGAGGAAACAAAATGACATATCTCCTAAAAAAATTACACAATTCCGGACAATTAAACAAGACGGAATTCCAGAAAATGAAACCAGATGGGACCAACACCCCATGATTCTACGGACTACCAAACATCCATAAACCAGGAGCCCCCTTCAGACCTATAGTCTCTCTACCCGGAACACCAATTTACAGACTGGCCAAAGAACTACATGCAAGACTGAAATACCTAGTAGAAGAGTCACAGCACTCCATCCACTCCGCCCAGGAATTCCTAAAAATCATCACAAACACCAAAATAGAGGAAGACGAAGCAACTATCTCATTCGACGTAACAACACTGTTCACCTCCATCAACATCGATCTGGCAAAGGAAACACTTACCACACTTTTAGAAGAGACCATCTCACACACACCAACCACCATCAATCACATTACCAACGAGAACATCATGAAGCTAGTGGACCTGTGCCTCACCACCCACTTCACTTCAACAACACAATCTACAAACAAACCAACGGCACACCCATGGGATCTCCACTGTCAGGATTCATAGCAGAAGCAGTAATGCAAAGACTAGAACAAACAGCCCTACCAACCATCAAACCAAAAATCTGGGTCCGCTACGTAGATGACACCTTTGTC
>NC_057738.1:46854131-46859988 GCF_004010195.1 Chiloscyllium plagiosum
TCTTCTAAAAGTGTGGTAAGTGTTTCCTTTGCCAGGTCGATGTTGATGGAGGTGAACTACTAAGACCCCTCAGAATCCTAGTAGTACACAAACCCACCAACACTCTCAAACAAAAACTAACAAACTTAAAAGACCCAGTACAACCCATGGACAAAACTAATGTCATCAACAAAATTCCATGCAAGCACTGCCACAAACACTACGTAGGACAAACAGGAAGAAAGTTAGCCACCAGGATACACGAACACCAGCTAGCCACAAAAAGACACGACCCTCTCTCCCTCGTAGCCCTACACATGGAGGAAAAACAACACCAGTTCGACTGGGACAATTCATCTATCCTGGGATAGGCTAAGCAAAGACATGCCAGAGAATTCCTAGAGGCCTGGCTCTCCAACCACAATGCCATAAACAAACACATAGATCTAGATACCATCTATCAACCCCTCAGAAAATGAACAGGAAATGACATCACCATAAACCCCAGGAACCCCATCCAGGAGAAAGATATAAATAGAAAGCAGGAGACAACAGCTTCGCTTCACTTGGAGGTCGCCACTGATGATGTTACCTCGCCGGGTAATGAAACATCTGGATATTCAAAGTTTGTGAGAAGATTTGTAGCTCAGGTGCTCGTTGTTTTGGTTCTGTTCGCCGAGCTGGGAATTTGTGTTGCAGACGTTTCGTCCCCTGTCTAGGAGGCTCCCAAGCACTGAGGATGTCACCTAGACAGGGGGCGAAACGTCTGCAACACAAATTCCCAGCTCGGCGAACAGAACCACAACAACATCTGGATATCAAACCTACAGCTCAGCAAGCAAACCTACAGCAAACCTACACCCTAAGTAGACTCTCTGTAAACCTACAGCAAACCCTACACCCTAAGTAGACTCTCTGTAAACCTACAGCAAACCTACACCCTAAGTAGACTCTCTGTATTTTCTTCTGCCAGTGAGTGGGTGGTAATAAAATGCTAGATGGTTACAAACAGACATTGCTTTGTGAAGTAAGCGGGTAAAACTGCACAATTTGAAGGTCAGTGTGGGGGAATGTCAGGCTAACCACTTTGAAGCTAAAACAATAGAATAAGATAAACCCTCAAACTCGTGATCAGTGAGGAACTGTAATAGAGTGGAGAGATTGAGTGTTTCATGTGGAGGCATCAATTATCTATAAGGCCCAGGTATAACATGTCACATGTACCAATTTGAAGGATCCTAACCAACTAACACTGTCATATCTCTGGGATTACCAATGTTTGTAAATATGTGCAGTTAGAAAGTCAATATTGCTAAAATAATTTTTTGAACCAGAATTAATTATAAAATGATCAGTGCAGTAATTCCACCTCAGGTGTATTAAAGCTGCATTTATTATTTATTGCTGCTTTGGTCACTCTAGACTGGGTTAAATGGGGCTAGTGTTTAATACGGCCTGCAGTTTCCTAATCCTCAAATCTGTGGTTAGTCATTTACTCTTCTCTTTATCACAGTCCATGCATTTGTGATGTATTTCCTGACAATCTCCAGCCTTGCAGATGGTCCATTGTAACTGAAGCCATACCATGAACCCTGTGACCTGGATTCATTCTTTCTCTGGAAACAAAATGGCACATTCTGGCAATTGCATTTTATTCTTCAGATTAAGACAGTTCAGTAATTCAGTAACATAGCCTATGTTTCTGAATCACTGGTAATTTACTGACAGTAAAATCAGCCATATTCCACTTCTTTGTTTCTCTCGAATCCCCCTGTTTCTCACCCATCTGATCTCTCTTCTAAAGAGGATGCCTTAGACAAATCAGTCTGTTTACATGCTCCACCCACCCCATCAGCAAACTGCTCAGTGTTTCACCAGTTGAAGGCACCCTGGTGAAATGAAGGGACAGACGAGTGACACATTTACCAATCCAAAGTGAGCGATTAGTGAGTGCTACATGACTGTTCGATATGGAACTCAGACCAAAATTAATCCCCAGCCACTAATGAAGTGACTGATGTCGGATCTAACAACTCGGCATGGAGTTAGTAAAACAATGATGTCTGCTATAAGAAAACTCCTGCACTTTTACATTGTCCCAGCAGGTATTGTCAAACTCTAATTCAGGTTGGTGATATATCTTAGAAGTGAGATATCTACAACAGACTGAACTCTCACTGTCACTTTAAAAACAGTGATATTTTTCACTTTCCCAGACTGGCTCATCATGGTCTAATGTCCAAACACACACTGACGGCAGTGTGAGGAAGACAGGCCGCAGATGGGAATTGATGCAATCTGTCAGGGTGCCCACATCCCTGTGTAAACAAAACTCTGAATTGCTGTAAATCAACATTGTGAATTACATCACATCTTGATGCAACCTTCCTAAATCACAAACTGTGCCGTCTGTGTGACCTGTTGCCCTGGGACCAGTGTTAAACAGTAACAAACAGCAGCAGTTACTGATCCTGCTGCTACAATTCATCTCAACTGACAATTCTACTTCTCTTGTAAATTTCAGTCTGACACTGCTCAAAGGAAAGTGAGAACCTTTGTTCCAACATTGGGAAGGTTGGGCTGAATCTTACCAGTGTTTGTAACAGTGCCATTTTTATTGAGTTTATTTGCAGGTTTCTCTCTGTGAGGTTGTGAGAGTTTTTCATCCTACCATCCCAAACTTGCCTCATTAACTGTCACAGTCCCATGGCATGCCCTTCATCTGATGCTAACCCAATTCTCATCCTCTCTGAAGCTGGGAATATTTGCTGCTGCTGATATTCCTGGGATTCCTGGACATCACACTGTGCTTAAAGGGATATTGTGCAGTTGGTCAAGTGCTGGCATTGTGAAGCTATCGTACATCACTGCATTCACTGATGACAGGAAGGTGGCACTCTGCTTTGTGATAGGGATATAAGATGATACAAAGGAGTCCTCTTCCCCCAGATTGGCAAAGGAAACCATGGCATCAGATCCTGCCAGCCTGGGTGACGTTTGCCACCTTGGTCAATGTCGTCTCTACTCTTTCACACTCATTCTATCTCTATCACTGCACCCGCCTCCCCACCAAGGCTTAATACTCTATCAGTCTCACTATTAAATGAAACATCTTCCCTCACTCACATTGTCACACCCCAATTCCCCCTCACACTAACCCCACGTGCCCTCTTTGCTGCCCACTCACTCTCTGAGACACGTTCTCACTTTCCCTGACACACACCCCCCCAGCCGCACTGACAGCTCTGCCACCCACTTCCATCTTTCCCTTTCTCTCATTCAAGGAGAAACATCCCAAAATAGGGCTGAAAGGCAGGTGGGTGGAGGGGGTGACAGGCACTCAGCTCCTCAGCCGCTGCATTGAGAGGATCTTGTTCCTCATGGGTCGAGGTAGGGGCTGTTCCTGTGGAGACTCGAGACCTTGGTGTGGCAGCAACTGAGTTAGAAACATTGTGTATTGCTGCCACTCTCCCATTATCCCCACTGTCAATATGTTATTAACATGACAGAACTGCTAACCCTTCCCGTGACTCAGACTCTGTTCTGTGTCTCACAGGCCGCGGGGCTATGTCCACATTGGCCAGTGGGAAAAAGCTTCTCACTGTGAGACAGACCCGTCTGCACCCCTCAGGACACAGGCACTGACCTCAAAGAGGCAGCATCATTGAGGCTACCAGCGCAGACACTGGCATCATTGGGGAGGGAAGGGGTAGTATGTTACTTCCATTAGAGTCTGGGGAACCTGGTGAGCACTGACTACCATGTCTGTGCAGCTGGTCAGAGATTGGTTGGGGGCACTGGGCTCTAAGAGCTGCTGGACTACAGCAATGTGGTTTAGACCTTGCTGTCTCCATATCCATGAAGATTAGGCTGTGGTTAAAAGATAAGCAGATTTTGATGAAAATTCTAAAACCAGGGGCATAATCTAAGAATTAGGGCCAGGCCATTTAGGAGAGATGGTTGTCACAATGTTGGTCTTTTTACAAGGTTACTCTGCCTTTGAGTTTGTTTCCAGAGAGGGGGTAATTGACCAGGCTCCAACTAGGCTGTGTTTAAAATGTTTATTGGGGCCCTTTTTGTTTACCCCAAATAGATAAAGCCTCCAGCCTAAGGCTTTCATTCTTAAAAAAAACCAGGTATAGTCAAAGGGGAGCAGCCAGCGAGCGGTGTAGCTAGCCTTCGTTTAGATTAGAGTTTTTGATTCAATTCAGCAGCAATGTGTGTGACGAAAGACTGCCAGGGCAAGATTAGCCAGGTACACACTCTCTCCCTCTCTCTCTGTCTCTCGCTCTCTCTGTCTCTTTCTCTCTCTCTGTCTCTCACTCTGTCTCTTTCTATCTCTCTCTCTCTGTCTCTCTGTCTGTCTCTCTCTCTCTCTGTCTCTGTCTCTCTCTCTCTCTCTCTGCCCCCCCACCCCACCCCACCGACTTAAAACCTGTAAGCCCTGATTAGTCTTGTTTTTACTCTTTGTGCAAGGGATGTGTTTATTGGGACTATTACAAGTATTTTCGGAATAGCATCCTTAAGTCGGGATAGTCTGTCAGGTTTTGGATAGGATAAGTTATCCAGTATTCTATTTTCTGTTCTTCATGTTCCATTTGTAATTTTGCAAATAAATTCTGTTTGTTTAAAATTTGGCAGTCGGATCAGCTAATTCATTCCGGGAGTATTCACTATACACTTACCTAAAACAAATAGCAAAGTTACGGTCTGGGCTACCTGCTTAAAAATGTTTTGAGGGGTTGGGCCTGGTCCATAACATGTTCAAAAGCACTTCTACACTCAAAGAGCAGTGGAGGTTTGGAATCCTCTTCCTCAAATGGTAGTTGATACTAATTCAACTATCGGATTTAAATCTGAGATAGACATTTTTTATTAAGCATTATTTTTATTATTTTTATCAAGGGATATGGGCTCAAGGCAAGAATAGTGAGTTAGGCCACAGATTAGCCATGATCTAATTGAATGCCAGAGCAGATTTGAGGGGCTGAATGGCCTACTCCTGTTCCTATTATCCTATTTCATTAAACGAATCTAAATCACAAACTGCAAAGATGGGATTTTCACTAATTTCTCCAGATGATTAGTCAACAAGAATAGCTAGTGAATATTGTAATCCTTTTTGGGAGTAAATTCATTCCTTCATAAAATTTATCACCTTCATCAAAACCTGCTTTATCTTTTAACCTATGCATAATCTTCACAGATATGTACAGCATTTCTTTCAATTTGATGCTATCCTTTAATTCCTATTTAGCCTCAAATGACGCAACTTTCTTCTACAGACTTTGGGATGTCTTTATTGAATTTGTAAGTATCTCCTGAAAAGTCTAACAGTGTAACTACTTTTGTGCGTTTTTAACCATGTTTCACAGTTAGATTTTACAATCTGTGCCTTCTTTATGATTACCTTTATTTAGATTTTAAATACTCATCTTACAGCCACATTTCTCTGCTTCAAAACTGAATATGAATTTCTACCATTATTGTAATCGCTATTGACCAGGTTCTTTACCATGAGTTTATTTAACTAACTCATTCCTACATCAAAGTGTTTCTTGTGTGCAGAAAGGTTGGATAGATTGGGTCCCTACACATCGGAGTTTAGGAGAGTGAGAGGTGACCTTGCTGAAACCTGGGGTTACTTGTCAGCACAGATTCCTGATCTGGGAATAATGAGAGTTTGAGACACGGTTTAAAAATTAGTGTACTCCTTTTAACTCTGATATGAGGGAAATTTATTTCTGTCACAGAAGATTATTATTCTGTGGAATTCGCTTCCACAGAGAGTAGCAGAGACTGGAGCGTTGAATTATTCAAGACTATACGAGATGGATTACTGATTGGTCAAAGGAGGGGGGAGATTACAGGAATAAAC
>NC_057738.1:46860431-46861608 GCF_004010195.1 Chiloscyllium plagiosum
TCAGGAATTGACAGGAAGGGGGGGTGTACTGGAATAAACAGGGAGGTGGGATTGAGTCCACAGATTAATCATGAGCATGGTGAATGATGGAGCCAAAAACAATGCAGATGCTGCAATCCAAAGTAGGCAGGCAGGAGGCTGGAAGAGCACAGCAAGGCAGGCAGCACCAGGAGGTGGAGAAGCCCAAAGTGTTGGGGATAACCTGAAGAAGGGTTACACCTGAAATGTTGACATCTCCACCCCCTGATGATGCCTAGCTTGCTGTGTTCTTCCAGCCTCCTGCTGGTTTATACCGAATGATGGAGCAGACTGGAGGGGCTGAAGGGCCTATTTCTCCCGTAAGTCCAATATTCTTACATTTCATTTAATTTGGAAGATTAAATTTATAGTGATAAAGTGTTTCAAGAGAGTGCAAAGTATTTGTAAGAAATTTTAGGTCCTGGTCTTTCTTTCATGTCAAAATCTATTTTATTTCATGATAATTGGTTGACATCAGTTTTACTGCATCTGTTGATGCTCAATACAAGATTAATTTAAGCTCATGAAAATTAGAATTCAATTTTCTTCTCTGCTGTTGAATTGTAAGCTGTCTTTAGCAAATATGCCAACATCTACGAAAGACTGTAAATTAATCAACAATCTGTATGATTTGGGAAATATTTTGTGCCATCAATAATATCTTTGGCTGATGAATACTGTGTAATAAGTCTCCTGCTGTGCATTGTCAATGCCTCTGTCACTTCCTTCAGTTGTTGAAAATCTCAGCCTTGGCCCCAACAGAGAAACATGTCGGAGGAGGCACCCAGGATGGGGCTGTTGGACCAGGAGGAGGGGACAGGAGAGGTGAAGGTGCATGGGAATCACTGTGGTGGAGAAGGTGAGGGGCGATGTAGTCCATGTGTGTCGAGATCATGAGTGGACTTCCAACTTTGTGTGATTGGTCGATTATTTCCAGCTCTCCTCATCTCCGTTGCTGTTGACCTCACTGAGTCTATCTCCTTGTGTGTGATGCAGTTACTGGTGAAGCTCACTTTGTGACAGCAAATTCTACCTCAAAATTCAAAGTTTGTGCGAAGATTTGTAGCTCGGGTGCTTGTTGTTGTGGTTCTGTTCGCCGAGCTGGAAGTTTTTGTTGCAAACGTTTCGTCCCCTGGCTAGGCGACATCATCAGTGCTTG
>NC_057738.1:46861675-46871419 GCF_004010195.1 Chiloscyllium plagiosum
TGATCCGGTGTGTTTTTTTTCTATTTCCGTGTTTTTAATGATTACAAACGTGTCATCAACGTATCTGGCCCAGAGTTTGGGTTGAATTTGTGGTCGGACTGTTTGTTCTAACCTTTGCATAACTGCCTCTGCTATGGGTCCCGAGATTGGTGTTCCCATGGGTGTTCCGTTGATTTGTTCGTATATCTGGTTGTTGAATGTGAAGTGTGTTGTGAGGCACAAGTCCAGTAGTTTATGTATGCCGTCTTTGTTGATAGGTTCAGCGTCCTGTTTTCTGTTTTGTATGTCCAGTAGGTTGGCTATTGTTTCTCTGGCTAGGGTTTTGTCAATCGAAGTGAACAGTGCCGTCACGTCGAATGATATAATGTTTTCTTCTTTGTCTATGTGTATATTTCTGAAGATGTCCAAGAATTCCTGTGTTGATTGTATAGAGTGTTGCAAATCACTATAGTACAGATCACTATAAACACCGGAGGAAACATCAAAGAAGCGCTTTGCAGGAGGCTCCCAAGCACTGATGATGTCGCCTAGCCAGGGGACGAAACGTTTGCAACAAAAACTTCCAGCTCGGCGAACAGATCTACCTCAAAATCTTTGTTAATTCTTTAATACCATAAAAATCTACAAAAAAGAAACCAAAATTAAATCCAATGTGAACTTTTTTTTGTCATATATGAATGGATTTTAAGAATCCGTATTGGAAGCAAATTCAAAGCAGTAACTTCTAAAAAGTAACTTGCTAACTTTGAGAGTCACTTCATAAGTCAGTCGTAATTAAACTTGAACTGGCACCTGGCCCTGTCAGAGTGATAGACCTGCTATTCTCAGGTCATTGAGCTGGAACACTGCCTCCTGCAGGTTACCTTCCAAATCACTCATCATCCTGACTGGGAAATATATTACTGTTCCTTCAGTGTCACTGTGTCAAAATCCTGAAATTCCCTACCTCATTGTTAAAAATCACACAATGCCAGGTTATAGTCCAACAGGTTTATTTGGAAGCACTAGCTTTCGGAGCACTGCTCCTTCATCAGGTGGTTGTGGAGCAGGACCATAAGACACAGAATCGTGTGACAGGGTGACCAGAAATTCAGCAAGACATTTGATAAGGTTCCCTATGGCAGGCTCATTCATTAAGTCAGGAAGTATGGGATACAGGGAGATTTCGCTGTCTGGATTCAGAATTGGCTGGCTGACAGAAGGCAGAGAGTGTTGTAGATGGAAAGTATTCTGCCTGGAGGTCAGTGTTGAGCGGGATCCCACAGGGCTCTGTGCTTGGGCCTCTGATCTTTGTAGTTTTTATAAATGACTTGGATGAGGAGGTTGAGGGGTGGGTTAGTAAATTTGCAAATGATACAAAGGTTGGCGGTGTCGCCGATTGTATAGAGAGCTACTGCAGGCTGCAGCGCGACATAGACAGGTTGCAGAGCTGGGCTGAGAAATGGCAGATGGAGTTCAACCTAGATTAATGTGAAGTGATGCATTTTGGACGATGAAAGTCAAATCTGAATATAGGATTAAAGACAGGATTCTTGGCAGTGTGGAGGAACAGAGGGATCTTGGTGTTCATGTACATAGATCCCTCAAAGTTGCCACCCAACTGGATATGGTTGTTAAGAAAGCATATGGTGTTTTGGCTTTCATTAACAGGGGGATCGAGTTTAAGAGCTGTGAGGTTTTGCTGCAGCTCTACAAGTTCCTGGTGAGACCATACTTGGAATATTGTGTCCAGTTCTGGTCGCCCTACTATAGGAAAGATACAGAGGCTTTGGAGAGGGTGCAAAGAAGGTTTATCAGGATGCTGCCTGGAGTGGAGGGCTTGTCTTATGAAGAAAGGTTGACTAAGCTCAGACTTTTCTCTCTGGAGAGAAGGAGGAAGAGAGGTGACCTGATTGAGTGTACAAGGTAATGAGAGGAATAGATACAGTCAATAGCCAGAGACTTTTCCCCAGGGCAGGATTGACTGGTATGAGGGGTTATAGTTTGAAGATATTAGGAGAAAGGTATAGAGGAGACATCAGAGGAAGATTCTTTATGCAGAGAGTTGTGAATGCGTGGAATATGTTGCCAGTTGTGGTGGTGGAAGTAGAGTTATTGGGGACATTTAAGTGACTGCTGGACATGCACATGGATAGCAGTGAATTGAGGGGTGCATAGGTTAAGTTATTTTATTTTGCATTAGGAATAATCCTTGACACAACATCGTGTGCCAAAGGGCCTGTTCTGTGCTGTACTTTTCTATGTTCTACGTAACTGGACACAGGACTGCAGGAGAGGCCTCACTAGTGTCCTGTACAACCTTATCATGACATCCCCAACTCCTGTACTCAAAGGACTGAGCATTGAAGACAAGAGTAAAAGATAATGGAATATTTCCTCCAATCATTTGAGTCACTAATTTAAATTATTAAAACCTTACCCTGAGCGTCGGAGGGCTCCGTTTCTGTTTCAGCAGCAGGAAGAGTGGGAGTTTGGACCAGGTGCTTGTCGGGAAAGGTGAGTCACTAATTTAAATCTTTAAAACCTTACCTCAGAGATTGGAGGTTTCTGGGAATGGACGGACTTTTTTCCCCTCAGCTATATAAGTGAGTGTTTTCTAAACCCGAGACCCTACCCTGGGAGAGCCTCCCACCCATTCCCCTCCTCTGACCTTAAACATGAGGGACACATCAGGTAAGCTTCTCTTTTTTACTTTCTGATAAAGGGGACTAGCAGGGATGGCAGTGCAGGGAGAGTAATGTTCCTCCTGTATGATGTTTGAGGTCAGGGACACCATTAGTGTCCTATTCAAGTCCTGTCGGCAGGAAATGCACCCAACTCTCGCTCCTCCAAGACCGCATTAGGGAACTGGAGCAGGAGCTGGATGAACTTCAGATCATTTTTGAGGCAGACACTGTGATAGATAAGAGTTACAAACAAGTATACCGTTTTGGATACTGTTGGATGAGACGACTTACCAGGAGCATGCAATGGGACCCAGGCCTATGGTACATCGTCTGTCCCTGTTGCACAGAAGGGTAGTGGGGGGGGGGGGGGAGGAGGAGAGTGCTAGTCATTGGGGACTCAATAGTTAGAGGATCAGATAGAAGGTTTGTTGGGAACATACGAGACACACGGTTGGTGTGTTGCCTCCCAGGTGCCAGGGACCAGGATGGCTCGGATCATGCCTCTAGATTTATAATCATCTAGCAAGCAACAATTTGATTGGAAATAGTCAGTATGGTTTCATCAAGGGCAGGTCGTGTCTCACAAATCTCATTGCATTTTTTGAGAAAGTGACCAAGCAAGAATAACAGGAGGGCAGAGTACTGGGTCAATGGAAAGATTCTTGGTAGTGTGGATGTGCAGAGGGATCTTGGAGTCCATGTACATAGATCCCTGAAAGTTGCCATCCAGGTGGATAGTGCTGTTAAGAAGGCATATAGTGTGTTAGGTTTCATTAGTAGAGGGATTAGGTTCCGGAACCACAATATCATGCTGCAACTATACAAAACGCTGGTGCGGCCGCACTTGGAATATTGTGTATAGTTCTGGTCACCCCATTACAAGAAGGGTGTGGAAGCATTGGAAAAGGTGCAGAGGAGATTTACCAGGATGTTGCCTGATCTGGAGGGAAGGTCTTATGAGGAAAGGCTGAGAGACTTGGGTCTGTTCTCATTGGAGAGAAGAAGGCTAAGAGGGGATTTGATAGAGACATACAAGATGATCAGAGGATTAAATAGGGTGGACAGTGAGAGTCTTTTTCCTTGGATGATAACGTTGGCTTGTACGAGGGGCAAAACTACAAATTGAGGGGTGATAGATTTAAGACAGATGTCAGAGGCAGGTTCTTTACTCAGAGAGTGGTAAGGGCATGAAATGCCCCACTTACCAGTGTAGTTAACTCAGCCACATTAGGGAGATTTAAACAATCCTTGGATAAGCATCTGGGTGATGATGGGATAGTGTCGGAGGATGGGCTTAGATTAGTTCACAGGTTGGTGCAACATTCAGGGCCAAAGAGTCTGTTCTGCGCTGTATTGTTCAATGTTTTGTGTTCTAAATCAGTCTAATCTTCTGATCTCTCAATCATGAACAATTGTTGTACATAATCCCAATTAATCTTAAAATGTTATTTCGATTGGGAACATGTTTCTGAGACTTAATGAAATCTTCCTCTTGTTGAATAAAATTACATTGAACACTGGGATTGAGCTTCTGAGCTAGTTGAGATTTTTCAACATATTCAAGAGCTTTAACAGCAAAGCAAGTTTTTTCTGTTGCTTTTTGATCTATACCTTTTCCAGATAATATTGATCTTCGTATTGAAGACTACAGTCTAAATTACTTTTGATGTTGAGTGGTGTCCTGCCTGCATCACAGAGTTGTCTTTCAGAAGGCTGTTATCTCAATCTCTTCAATCAAGGGTTTTTTTCTGATGTGATCACAATAACATTCACCCTTTTATTGAGTTTGAATTTAGTGAGATGACTGAAAATCTGTAGGGTCCCTGTCATATCTGGTACAAAATAGACATTTATTACCTGAAAGATGATTTGCATTTTCTAAAACTGGTGCCTCATCATATCGATATACCATAGATCGTAGAACATTACAGCGCAGTACAGACCCTTTGGCCCTCGATGTTGCGCTGACTGCAAAATTAATCTGATGCCCATCAAACCTATACTGTTCCGTTGTTATCCATATGTTTGTCCAACGCCCATTTAAATGCCCTTAATGTCGGCGAGTCTACTCCTGTTGCAGGCAGGCCATCCCATACCCCTACTCCTCTCTGAGTAAAGTAACTACCTCTGATACCTGTCCAAAATCTATCATCCCTCAATTTAAAGCTATGTCCCCTCACGTTAGCCTTCACCATCTGAGGATATAGGCTCGAACTCTATCTAACCCTCTGATTATCTTATACATCTCAATTAAGTCACCTCTCAACCTTCTTCTCTCTAATGAAAACAGCCTCAGTTCCCTCAGCCTTTCCTCATAAGACCTTCCCTCCATACCAGGCAACATCCTAGTAAATCTCCTCTGAACACTTTCCAAAGCTTTCAGATCCTTCCAAAAATGCTGAGACCAGGACTATACGCAATACTCCAAGTGTGGCATTACCAGTGTCTTGTACGGCTGAAGCATGACCTTGTGGCTCTGAAACTCAATCCCTCTACCAACAAATGCCAACACACCATATACCTTCCTAACAACCCTGTCAACCTGGGTGGCAACGTTCAGGGATTTATGCACCTGGACACTGAGATCTCTCTGCTCACCTACACTGCCAAGAATTTTACCATTAGCCCAGTACTCTGCATTCCTGTTACTTCTTCCCAAGTGAACTACCTCACACTTTTCCACATTAAACTCCATTTGCCAGTTCTCAGCCCAGCTCTGCATCTTATCTATGTCCCTTGGTAATCCATAATATCCTTTGGCATTCTCCACAACTCTGCCTACCTTAATGTCATCTGCAAATTTACTAACCCATCCTTCTACACCCACCTCCAGATCATTTATAAAAATCACCAACAGCAGTGGCCCCAAAACAGATTCTTACGGTACACCACGAGTAACTGAACTTCAGGATGAACATTTCCCATCAACCACCACCATCTGTCTTTTAGCTCGCCAAGTTCTGATCCAAACCGCTTATTCATCATCAATCCCATACCTCCATATTTTGTGCAATAGCCTACCATGGGGAACCTTATCAAACACTTTACTGAAATCTATATCCACCACGGGAGAAAGTGAGGTCTGCAGATGCTGGAGATCAGAGCTGGAAATGTGTTGCTGGAAAAGCGCAGCAGGTCAGGCAGCATCCAGGGAACAGGACTTGAAGAAGTCCTGAAGAAGGCTTATGCCCGAAACGTCGATTCTCCTGTTCCCTGGATGCTGCCTGACCTGCTCGCCAAGTTCTGATCCAAACCGCTTATTCATCATCAATCCCATACCTCCATATTTTGTGCAATAGTCTACCATGGGGAACCTTATCAAACACTTTACTGAAATCTATATCCACCACATTAACCACTTTACCCTCATTCACCTGTTTGGTCACCATCTTAAAAAAACTCAATAAGGTTTGTGAGGCATGACCTATCTTTCACAAAACCATGTTGACTATCCCTAATCAGATTATTCCTTTCCAGATGATTATAAATTCTACCTCTTATTAACATTTTCCAACATGTTACACACAATCAAAGTAAGGCTCACTGGCCTGTCATTGTCAGGGTTGTCCCGATGCTCCTTCCTAAACAAGGGGACAACATTTGCTATCCTCCAGTCTTCTGGCACTTCTCCTGTCCCCAATGATGACATAAAGATTGAAGCCAAAGGGTTCCCAGAGAAAGCGAGGATAAATCCCATCTGGCCCCAGGGTCTTATCTGAGATCTTCCAAAATTGCTAAAACTTCCTCTTTGTCACCCTCAATTCCATCTAATTTTGTAGCCTGTATCTCTGTATTCTCACTAACATTGCCCTTTTCTAATGTGAATACTGACAAAAAATACTCATTAAGCACGTCCCCTATGTCCTCAGATTCCACACACAAATGTCCACTACAATTTTTGATTGGTCCTAATCTTACTCAACTCATTCTTTTATTCCTGATATACCTAAAGAAGGCTTTAGGGTTTTCCTTGATCCGATCTGCCAACAACTTCTCATGTCCCCTCCTGGCTCTTCTTAGCTCTCCCTTCAGATCTTTTCGAGTGAACATATAAATCTCAAGCTGAGACTTCATGCCTCATCCTCACATAAGCTTTCCTCTTCCCCTTGACAAGGGCCTCAACTCCTTTAGTAAACCATGGCTTCCTCTCTCGGCAACTACCTCCCTGCCTGAGAGGTATATACTTATCGAGGAATGAGCTGTTCATTGAATAAGCTCCACATTTCAAGAGTGTCAATCTCCTGCAGTTTCCTTCCCCATCCTATGCATCCTAAATCTTACCCAATCGCATCATAATTGCCTTTCCTCAGTTATACCTCTTTCCCTGCTGTATATACCTATCCCTGCCCATTGCTATTGTAAACATAACCGATTTACGGTCACTGTTCCAATGTGAATACTGAGTCACAATTAAGTAGAATGAATGGCTTTGAAGTATGTAGGGAAGAGGCGTTGGAAATTCTGGAAAGGGTGAAAATAGATAAGTCCCCTGGGCCTGATGGCATTTATCCTAGGATTCTCTGGGAAACAAGGGAGGAGATTGCAGAGCCATTGGCCTTGATGTTTATCCCTCGTTGTCTACAGGAGTAGTGCGAGAAGACTGGAGGCTAGCAAACGTGGTTTCCTTGTTCAAGAAGGGGAGTAGGGATAACCCTAGTAACTATAGGCTGGTGAGTCTCACTTCTGTTGTGGGCAAAGTCTTAGAGAGAATTGTAAGGGATAGGATTTATGAACATCTGGATAGGAATAATGTGATCAAGGATAGTCAGCATGGTTTTGTGAAGGGCAGGTCGTGCCTCACAAACCTTATTGAATTCTTTGAAAAGGTGACGAAGGAGGTTGATGAGGGGAAAGCGGTAGATGTGGTATATATGGATTTTAGTAAGGCGTTTGATAAGGTTCCCCATGGTAGGCTACTGCAGAAAATACGGAGGTATGGCATGGAGGGTGAGTTGGAGGTTTGGATTAGGAATTGGCTGGATGGAAGAAGACAGAGGGTAGTAGTTGATGGCAAAGTTTCTTCATGGAGTGCCGTCACTAGCGGTGTTCCGCAAGGATCTGTTTTGGGACCATTGCTGTTTGTCATTTTTATAAATGACCTGGAAGAGGGGTTAGAAGGTTGGGTAAGCAAGTTTGCGGATGATACGAAAGTCGGAGGAGTTGTTGACAGTGAGGAAGCATGTGGCAGGTTACAGCAGGATATAGAGAAGCTGCAGAGCTGGGCAGAAAGGTGGCAAATGGAATACAATGTAGCTAAGTGTGAGGTGATTCACTTTGGGAAGAATAACAAAAAGATGGGGTACGGGGCTAATGGACGGATACTTGGTAGAGTGGATGAGCAGAGGGACCTTGGTGTCCATGTACACAGACCTCTGAAAGTTGCCACCCAGGTAAATAGTGCGGTGAGGAAGGCATATGGCGTACTGGCTTTTATTGGTAGAGGAATTGAGTTCCGGAGTACTGAGGTCATGATGCAGTTGTATAAAACTCTGGTGCGCATAGTTTTAAATTAAGGGGTGGTAGGTATAGGATAGATGTTAGGGGTAGGTTCTTTACTCAGCGCGTCGTGAGTTCATGGAATGCCGTGCCAGTAGCAGTGGTGGACTCTCCCTCTTTATGGGCATTTAAGCGGGCATTGGATAGGCATATGGAGGATAGTGGGCTAGTGTAGGTTAGGTGGGCTTGGATCGGCGCAACATCGAGGGCCAAAGGGCCTGTACTGCGCTGTATTTTTCTATGTTCTATGTTCTATCACCAAAATGTTCAACTACCTCCAAATCTAATACCTGGCCGGGTTCATTCCCCAGCATTAAATCCAATATGGCATCACAACTTGTTGGCCTGCTTACACACTGTGTCAGAAAAAACTCTTGAACATTGAACACACTGAACAAAAACTGACCCATCTAAACTATTTGAACTATAGTATTCCTAGTCAATATTGGGGAAGTTAAAGACCACATAATAACTACCCTGGTACTCTCGGTCCTATCAAAAATCATCTTTGCTATCCTTTCCTCTACATCTCTGGAACAATTTGGAGGCCTGTAGAAAACTCCCAACAAGGTGACCTCTCCTTTCTTGTTTCTAACCTCAGCCCAATCTACCTCAGTGGATGAGTCCTCAAACGTTATCTCAGCTGCTGTAATACTACTCTTGAATAACAATGCCACATCCCGCTTCTTTTACCATCTTCTCTGTTGTTGCTGAAGCATCTAAATCCTGGAATCTGCAACAAACGTTCCTGTCCCTCCTCTAGCCATGTCTCTGAAATGGTCAAAACATCGAAATCCCAGGTACAAACTCCCATGCTGCAAGTTCACCCACCTTATTCCCGATGCTCCTGGCATTGAAGTACACACATTTCAAACCAATATCCTGATTGCTGGTGTCCTCTCGCAACTTTGTAAACCTATCCCTGACTCACTATCCTCAACCTCCTGCACACAATCCTCCCCCCGACATAGCGCATTAGCAAATGTCCCCACCAGGATATCGGTACCCCTCTGGTTCAGGTGTAGACAAACCTGTTTTCAGAGGTCCCACATACCCCAGAGAGAGCTCCAATTATCCAAGAATCCAAAGCCTTCCCTCTGCACCATCCCTACAGCCATATGTTCAGCTCTGCTCTCTCCCTGTTCCTCACTTCACGAGCATGTAGCATGGGCAACAAACCAGAGATAACAACTCATAGAGTCACAGAGTCATAGAGATGTACAGCACGGAAACAGACCCTTCGGTCCAACCCGTCCATGCCGACCAGATATCCCAACCCAATCTAGTCCCACCTGCCAGCACCTGGCCTGTATCCCTCCAAACCCTTCCTATTCATGTACCCATCCAAATGCCTCTTAAATGTTGCAATTCTACCAGCCTCCATCACATCCTCTGACAGCTCATTCCATATAAGTACCACCCTCTGTGTGAAAAAGCTGCCCCTTAGGTCTTTTTTTATACCTTTCCCCTCTCACCCTAAACCTATGCCCTCTATTCTGGATTCCCCGACCCCAGGGAAAAAACTTTGTCTATTTACCCTATCCATGCCCCTCATAATTTTGTAAACCTCTATAAGGTCACC
>NC_057738.1:46875082-46902965 GCF_004010195.1 Chiloscyllium plagiosum
CTCTCCAACTGATCCACTCGATCTGATAAGATTCGCAACCAACAGCATTTATGACAGATATAATCTGCAGTAACCCTTAAACTCTCTTTAAACTCCCACATCTGACAAGAAGTACATATGACTGCAAAGGCCATTTTTGCTCCTTCACAATCTACAGACCCAGAAAATAACACCGTCTTATTCCTCTACAAACACTGCCCCAGGTTAAATTAATAGATATGGCTTATATTTTAAGTTTAATCAAGAGACTTATCTCCAAAAACATATAATCAAGAAAGAACCCACTATACTCACTACTGCAACCTTTCTCTTGGACAGACTTAAAACAACAATTAACTTATCTGATTCTGTGCTGTGAATATCGCCCAACAGTTCCTCCAAGATTAGTTGTGAATGTCACTGTTTGTTAATTTTCCCAGATGCACTCCGATGTCCAGCGACACACGAATTCAGACATCAAAGGCGGTAACTGAGCAGGTTCTCTCTCTCTCTCTCCTGCACTGTCCTCACCATGTGCTTCCTTTGTCTTCTCCCTTTTAAAACTGCTGTTGTTTTGACTTTTTTTTCCAAAGTTCCAAAACAATGCAACAGCATAAAGAACAGTTCTTGCTGCTCCTGGAATTCGAGGAAATCACCTCCAACACCTAAAATACCTCAATAAAGGAGCAGCTCTTACAGCCAGAAATTGTCATCGATAGTAAGCGACTCCGCAAAGTTCCCAAGAAGATGGAGGTCCCTAGACCAGGGAATGTGTCCCAGCTGAGACTGTTCTTGGGGCTAGTAAATTACTGTGCTAAGTTCATGTCTGATTGACAATGATGCTGAAACCCTGCATCAGTTACCAGGAGAAAGGCAGCTATGGAAGTGAATCCAGGAATATGAGATGGGGTTGGAGAGGGAGTTTAAAGAGAAGTCTGAGTCCCATGTTCAGCAGCACAAGCCAATCCTTATTCAGAGCTTCTCACCAACACATCATGGTAGGGGTCTGTAGGAAACTCCACCTTTCCCAATAAAGTCTGGGATATTTATACACACCGCATTGCAATGGTTACATGTGACATTCACATCTGTGCTTGCCATGTCTCCCCTGACCTACACATCCAATCCTGTGAATACAGGATCAATTATGGACAACTTCATGGCCTACCTGATGCTCCCCATGACCTTGTGATGTTTGTCAGACTCCCTACTCCCTGTCCTTGGGTTCACACATTATATCTCAGTGACCACATTCCAACAACGATTGTTGTGTCACTTCCCAGATATTTGCCAGCTGCCTTGTATATTTGCGTATTTACAATGACTTTTCAAATTCTGTATCACAATTTATAATTATTGCTAACCTTAATACAGAAGATTAGAAAGTATATTAATTTCTACTGGTTGTTATATAGTTTGTAATATCAGCTCTAATATCAATTTACTTATAAAGTTATTCATAGTTACACCTAACACCACAATTCTGTGACAAAGCTGACAATTTCAGGAGAAGCTTCACTCTTACCTGGCTTTCAAAGTTTAAACAAACTCAGTTTCTCTGCCTAGCACCAGAAATTCCAGTTTCGTCTATTGCATATTGGAGATAGTTTAAGACAGAAGTTTGATATCAGGGTGCAACTTTATTGTCATTACTTTAAATACTTATCATTCTAATTCTCTTTACTAAATAGGATCGCATCTGTGCAAATCCTGTTGATAGTAATGAAATTCAATCATTTTTAAAGCTTTATCAAGTCTTTACAAAAGCTTATTTGGATTCTTTAAGTTTCTAGGTGTCTCTCCCTTGTCTTACCATTTTTCTCTGTCATTCTTCCTCTGTTCTTTGCAGGTAGATAGGATAGTGAAGAGGGTTTGGGATACTTTCAGAGTATTGAGTACAGGAGTTGGGAGGTCATGTTGCAGCTGTACAGGACATTGGTTTGGCCAGTTTTGGAATATTGCGTGCAATTCTGGTCTCTTTCCTATCAGAAGGATGTTGAGAAACTTGAAAGGGTTCAGAAAGGATTTACAAGGATGTTGCCAGGGTTGGAGGATTTGAGCTACAGGGAGAGGCTGAATAGGCTGGGGCTGTTTTCCCTGGAGTGTCGGAGGCTGAGGGGTGACCTTATAGAGGTTTATAAAATCATGAAGGGTATGGATAGGGTAAATAGACAAGGTCTATTCCTTGGTGTGGGGGAGTCCAGACTAGAGGGCATAGATTTAGGATGAGAGGGAAAAGATATAATAGGGACCTAAGGGGCAACGTTTTCATGCAGAGGGTGTATATGTGTGGAATGGGCTGCCAGAGGAAGTGGTGCAGGCTGGTACAATTGCAACATTTAAAAGGCATCTGGATGGGTATATGAACAGGAAGGGTTTGGAGGGATATGGTTCAAATGCGTGCGAATGAGACTAAATTAGCTTAGGATATCTGGTCAACACGGAGGATTTGGACCAAAAGGTCCGGTTCTGTGCTGTACATCTCTATGATTAAGTCTCAATGATTTGAAGAAAATTCATTTGAACCCTTTTATGTTAGTTCATGGTCGCATTTTTCATTTTAACATACCCATGTTGATGTATTTAATATGTAGTGATAATTAGCTGAAGAAACTTGATTATTCTGGGATCAGGCATTTCTTTTAATCTGTACTAAATAACAAACTTTGAACTACCTGGTCCCAGGCCTTTATGAAGGTTCTCCAAGGTTGTTTATCAAAGCTGGTTTCTGGGCCCAAGGCAGACTGCCTTCAGAAATCTAATTACATTTCCCAATGTCTAATACATTCAAACAACTATTATTGTATGAATATGTGTGTTCACTCTTATATGCAATTATAATTATATAAAAAGTCTCATCTGAGGTGGGTCAATCTTTCTCTTTCTATTTTATATAAAAATGGAAATTTTCAAATTGAATGGTTTCTATCTGTTGTACTCTTCTCAAAATCTTACTGTCCGCATTCTAACCCCATCTAGCTAAAACTCTATTGTAATTCTCTGAGCTAGTTGTTGTCTGTCTGTGAAGGAAATTATTTGAACTCCATGAAATGCTGTTTCAGCTCCAATTTTCTTCAACCATCTTGTCAGCTAAAAAACCAAAAGCTGCCATTTTGTCACATTCAGCCATGGGCAGCTACGATAATCTTGAAAAATGATTTAATCCATGACTTAGAGACATTACCATCTTTATAATATTTAACAGCGAGACCGTGACTTTAGAAATCCATCCACTTGGCTAATTTTCATTCCCTCCACGGCCTCCTCCTGGTTGAGATCTGAAGTTACTGTTGGTTTAATTTGTTCAGGGTTTAGGAGTTCAGAGATTCCTCAACATCTGTGTTTTATTTCATTTGGCCCTCTTTTCTAAGAAGCTCTCTCCTTCTGTCAGGAGTCTTAACTGATGTAGTCCCTCTTTCATTTCCATATTTCTCTCTTTACAGAATTGAGAGGATGTCTTTATTCCCCAGTTGGTTGGTGACTCAAAGGCCTCATGTTTTTTATTAATTGATACTGGGATTTTTATCTATGATTTTAGCATTCCCTATTGTTTGCATAAATTACACTATCCATCATATAATGTGAAAGATGTAAGGTCCTTTTAATAAAACTGCGAATAATCTGGTCCAATTTTTGAAGAGTGTTCTGTGATGTTTTGGTAAAAATCAAATTATATTACATCCTCAGGACAATATGTATTTTAAAAATTTAGATCTTTTGCATCAGCCAGAGTATGGTCACAATGGGATTTGCAACCCAGGTGTCTGTGCATGCACACACACGCGCACACACACATACACACACACACGCGCACACGCACATACACACACACACGCACACACACACACGCACACACATACACACACGATGTCTCTCCTCAGAGGCTGCCAGACCTGCTGGTTTTTCCAGTGATTTCTGCTTTTCTTTCTGATTTCCAGCATCCATAAGTCTTTGGAATTTTCTTTATTTTCTCCTCGACACCTGCCCATGGATCAACTCAAGTTCCCAGATATTTTTCTGTATCCCCCATTTAATGTTGCTCCCACTGAATGGCAGTTTCTTCTTATGATATAAAGAAGTCCTCCCCTGATGTGAAAAGTGAAATCCCTTAACGTTTTGATGTTGATTTTACTAACCAGGCCTGTACAATTATGGAATTGCTGGTAAATCTTGAGACTTTTTGCTTTCCCAGAGTGTAATCATTAATAAGTGCAATATTGTCAAAAAAGGCTAGACCTTTTCTCGAACATTTGATTTTTTCTCCATCCAAGTGCCTGAAAGTGCCTCTTTGAGGCTGCATACCAAACAGTCTAAATGAATGTTGAACAAAATTGGAGAAAGACTTCCCTCACCTCCATTTTTTACAGAGCGGCGAGGACAGAGGGCGGAGTGAAGCGAAGGCTGCCGGGAAGGGAAAGTTATCTATCTATGTTATGTAATGTTGTCATTTATCTCAAGAGGGTTGGGACGTAAAAGCAGTGATGTGCTTCTGAGACTTTATAAAGCTCTAGCTAGACCCCATTTAGAATACTGTGTCCAGTTTTGGGCCCCACACCTCAGGAAGGACATACTGGCACTGGAGCATGTCCAGCAGAGATTCACACGGATGATCCCTGGAATGGTAGGCCTAACATAAGATGAACAGTTGAGGATCCTGGAGTTTAGAAGGTTGAGGGGAGATCTAATAGAAACTTACAAGATAATGAATGGCTTAGAAAGGGTGGATGCTGGGAAGTTGTTTCTTTTAGATGGGGAAACTAGGACCCATGGGCACAGCCTTAGAATTAGAGGGGGCCAATTTAGAACTGAAATGAGGAGACATTTCTTCAGCCAGAGACTAGTGGGCCTGTAGAATTCATTGCCGCAGAGCACAGTGGAGGCCAGGACGTTAAATGTCTTCAAGACAGAGACTGATAAATTCTTGAACTTGCAAGGAATTAAGGGAAACTGGGAGAGTGCGGGTAAGTGGTGCTGAAATGCCCATTAGCCACGATTGAATGGCAGAGTGGACTCGATGGGCCAAATGGCTTTACTTCCACTCCTATGTTTTATGGTCTGAAGTTTTCCCACTTAAAAAGGGACTTACCTCGGGAGTAGGGCCTCCATTTTTTACAGACCGACGAGGAGAGAGGGTGGAGAGAAGCGAGAGCAGCCGGGAAGGGTAAGTGATTATTTTTTTAATTGGGTGAGATCTAAACCAGAGACGCTACACTGTGGGGTCTCCGTCTCACTTAACTCCTCTAACATTAATAAGAGTCTGCAAACTCAGTAAGTTCTTCGTTTTTCTTTCTCTTCCTTGTTTAGTCCTGTGTGAGCTTTCAGATTAGCGGGGTATGGATGACAGGGCAGTTGCATGTTCCTCCTGCAGAATGCGGCAGGTGAGAGACACTTTACATGTCTCTGCCGACCACATCTGCGGGAAGTGCTCCCAACCCCAGCTCCTCGAAAACTGAGTTAGGGAACTAGAGCTGGAGCTGGATGAACTACGATCATCCGGGAGGCAGAGGGGGAAATTGCGAGGATGTACAGGGAGGTTTTCACTCCCCAGGCACAGGATAAGGACAGCTGGGTTACAGTCAGAAGGAGGAAAGGGAACCGACGGTCAGAGCAGAGTTTCCCTGTGGCCATTCCCCTCAGCAGTAAGTATACCGTTTTGGATACTGCTGGTGGGGACGGCCTACCAGGGGAAAGCCATAGTTGTCAGGTCTCTGGCACATATCCTGGCACTGAGGCTCAGAAGGGAAGGGGGGAGAATACAAGAGCGCTAGTGGTAGGGGACTCAATAGTTTGATGGATTGACAGGAGATTTTGTGGTCAGGAACGGGACTCCTGGAAGGTATGTTGCCTCCCTGGTGCCAGGGTCCAGGATGTCGCTGGTTGGGTTTACAAGATTCTGAAGGGGGAGGGTGAGCAGCTAGAAATCGTGGTACATATTGGCACCAATGATATAACCAGGAAAGGGATTGAGGATCTGAAAAGTGACTACAGAGAGTTAGGTTGGAAGCTGAAGAGCAGGACGAGTAGAGGAGTGATCTCAGGTTTGCTACCGGTGCCACGAGATAGTGAGATGAGGAACAGTCAGCAAATGTAGCTTAACACATGGCTGCGAGGCTGGTGCAGGAGGGAGGGCTTCAGATTCTTAGACCATTGGGATACCTTCTGGGGAAGGTGGGGCCTGTACATGAAGGACGGGTTGCACCTGAACTGGAGGGGCACAAATGTCCTGGATGGGAGATTTGCTTGTCTGGTTCAGGAGGGTTTAAACTAGTTTGGCAGTGGGAGTGGGAATCAGAGCCACATGTCTGAGAGGGGGGCAGTTGCAGATGGGGCAGTGACAGGATGTAGTGAATCTATCGGGAAGGTTTTTCACGCGATGAAACAAAGGGATTGGTTAAAGTGTGTCTGCTTAAACGCAAGGAGTGTCAGAAATAAGAGTGATAAACGTAGAGCATGGATCAGTACTGAGGGCTATGATGTTGTGGCCATAACAGAGGTGTCGATTTCACAGGGGCAGGGATGGTTGCTGGATGTTCCAGGGTTTAAAACATTTTTAAAAAACTGGGAGGGAGGAAAAGAGGAGGGGAGTGTAACATCACTAATCAGAGAGTGCATCACAGCTACAGAAACAAAGGTTATTGAGGAAGGTTTGTCTACTAAGTCAGTATGGGTGGGAGTTAGGAACAGCAAGAGAACAGCCACCGCATTGGGGGTTTTCTACAGACCACCTAATAGCAGTAGGGAGATTGAAGATCTCATAGGCGGGCAGATTCTGGAAAAGTGCAGATGTAGCAGGGTTGTTGGTATGGATGATTTCAACTTTCCCAATATTGACTGAAACCCCCTTAGTGCAGATGGTTTGGATGGAGCCATTGTTGTCAGGTGTATTCAGGAGGGTTTCCTTACTCAGTACGTAGACAGACCGATGAGGGGAGAGGCCATTTTGGATTTGGTGCTCGGCAATAAGCCAGGACAGGTGTCAGATCTATCTGTGGGAGAACACTTTGATGACAGTGACCACAACTGCCTTCCACCCTACCAACCTTCGATTAAACTGCATCATCCGACGACATTTCCGCCACCTCCAAACGGACCCCACCAGCAGGGATATATTTCCCTCCCCACCCATGTCCACTTTCCACAAAGACCGTTCCCTCCGTGACCACCTGGTTGGGTCCACGCCCCCCTAAAACCCACCCTCCCATCCTGGCACCTTTCCCTGCCACAGCAGGAACTGCAAAACTTGCACCCACACCTCCTCCCTCACCTCCATCCAAGGCCCCAAAGGAGCCTTCTACATCCATCAAAATTTTACCTGCACATCCACCAATATCATTTATTGTATCCGAGGAAGAACGCCTCATCTTCCGCCTCGGAACACTTCAACCCCAGGGCATCAATATGGACTTCACCAGCTTCCACATTTCCCCTCCCCCCACCTTACCCCAGTTCCAACCTTCCAGCTCAGCACTGTTCTATTGACTTGTCCTACCTGCCAATCTCCCTTCCCACCTATCCACTCCACCCTCCTCTCCATTTATCTTTCCACCCTGGAGGCTTCCTGTCTGTATTCCTGGTGAAGGGCTTTTGCCCGAAAGGTTGATTTTCCTGCTCCTCAGATGCTGCCTGACCTGCTGTGCTTTTCCAGCGCCACTCTAATCTAGACAACTGCCTCAGATTTACCACAGTCATGGAAAGGGAAAGGAGCAGTTATCGAGAGAAGATATTTAATTGGGGAAAAGGAAATTATGATGCTATCAGACAGGAGTTGGGAAGTACAGACTGGGAGCAATTGCTCCACAGAAAGGGCACAGCAGACATGTGAAGATTGTTTAAGGAGCAGTTGTTGCAAGTGATGCATGAATTTGTTCCTCTGAGACATGTAAGAAGGGGTAAGATTAAGGACCGTTCGATGACAAGAACAGGGGAGCTTCTCATCAAAAGGAAGAAGGCAGCTTATGTAAGGTGGAGGAAGCAAGGATCTAGCACAGCTTTAGAGGATTACAGGCTTGCTAGAAAGGAGCTCAGAAATGGACTGAGGAGAGCCAGGAGGGGGCATAAAAAAGGTTTGGCAAGAAGGATTAGGGAGAACCCAAAGGCATTTTACTCATACGTGATGAATAAGAGAATGATCAGGGAGAAGGTAGGGCTGATCAGGGATAGCGGAGGGAACTTGTACGTGGAGTTTGAGCAGATAGGGGAAGTCCTAAATGAGTTTTTTGCTTCGGTTTTCACTGAGGAAAGGGAACTTGTTGTAAATAAAAACTTTGAGGAGCTGGGATACAGTCCTGACCAGATCAAGATTGATGAAGTTGATGTGCTGGAAACTTTGAACAAATTAAGACTGATAAGTCCCCAGGGCCAGACCAGATTTACCCTCGGCTGCTCCGGGAAGTGAGAAAGAAGGTTGCTAAGCAGTTGGCGAAGATCTTTGCCTCCTCACTCTCCACGCGAGTCCTACCGGAGGATTGGAGGGAGGTGAATGTTGTTCCTCTTTTCAAGGAATGCAATAGGGAAATCCCTGGCAATTAGAGACCATTCAGTCTTAAGTCTGTGGTCAGCAAAGTTGTGGAAAGAATCCTGATGGATAGGATTTATGAATATTTGGAAAAGCCTAGCAAGATTAAAGGCAGTCAGCTTGGCTTTGTGAGGGGCAGGTCATGCTTCACAAATCTTATTGAGTTCTTTGAGGAGGTGATGAGACAGGTTGACAAAGGTTGAAAGTAAATTAAAACACAGAATATAAAAACAGAAAAATACAATTATCTTATTGTCTTATCTCAATAACGTAATCTGGTCTTTAGAACAAGCTCCTGCTTCTACCCCAGCCGTGGGCCTAGATCTGGGCTCCTCCACCCTGATGCCTTGGGTCCATGCGGTGAAACTGAGAGCACTGCCACAGCTAGGCTTCACCATGCCACCATCCCCACTGCTCAAACAAAGAGTCACCACTCTCCACCATCATCTCGTCTCCACTAACATCACCGCAACCATGAGTTGAGACAACCTCAGTGATGCCGATGGAGTTGGTGCCACAGGGTCCTGCTCTGGGACCAAACTCATCACTGCCTCCATCATCAGGAGCCCAGGCCCAGCTGTGGGTCATCAAAGACCCCTCCCAACCTGATTATACTCTCTTCCACCCTCTTCCATTGGACAGAGGATATAAAAGTTTGTACATGTACAAATAGATTGAGGAACAGTTTCTTCTCCGCAGTTATTGGAGTTCTGAATGGACGTCTGTGGAGCGTCTGCTGGGACCTGCTCCTTGCTCACCAGGCAACAGTGGAGCAATGAGTGCCACCTGGTATTGTTGACACTGCCATTGGACGCTCTCTCCTTTATCATATACTCAAACATAGTAAAGAATATCATGGTACAAACACAGAGAAGGTGCACTGACAGTGAAACCAACATTACACCTAAAATTTGAGACATCCATTCAGATGGAATACACCTTAGTAGGTGGAGTCAGTGAATGGAAGGCTGTGATGTACTGGGCTGTGTTCATGACTCTGTAGTTTCTTGCAGTGTTGCGCAACCACTGTGTGATGAATCCAGATAGGGCACTTCCTATGGTGCATCTATAAAAATTGGTTAGAGTTCATGTGGACATGCTGACTTTCCTGAGCCTCTTGAGTATGTCAAGACACCGTTGTGCTTGACCTTAGCATCAGCGTGGGTGGCCCAGGACAGATCATTGGTGTGCATCACTCCCAGGAAGGTGACGCCCTCAACCACCTCCACCTCAGGATCATTGATACAGACAGGGGTGGGCCCTCCACTCCACTTCCTGAAGCCCAGCTCTTTTGTTTTGCTGATGTTGATGGAAAAATTGTTATCTTTACACCATGCCGTTAAACACTCAATCTCCTTCAAAGATTCTGTCTAGGAATAAAAGAATGACTAGGGTAGGAATAGGTCCAGTCAAGGATAGTAGGGGGAAGTTGCGTGTGGAGGCGGAAGAGATTGGGGAGACACTGAATGAATACTTTTCTTCAGTATTTACTCAGGAACAGGGCATTGTTGTCGATGAGAATACTGAGTCACAAATAAGTAGAATGGATGGCTTTGAGGTATGTAGAGAAGAGGTGTTGGAAATCCTGGAAAAGGTGAAAATAGATAAGTCCCCTGGGCCTGATGGCATTTATCCTAGGATTCTCTGGGAAGCAAGGGAGGAGATTGCAGAGCCATTGGCCTTGATTTTTATGTCCTCTTTGTCTACAGGAGTAGTCCCAGAAGACTGGAGGATAGCAAATGTGGTTCCCTTGTTCAAAAAGGGGAGTAGGGATAACCCTAGTAACTATAGGCCGGTGAGTCTCACTTCTGTTGTGGGCAAAGTCTTAGAGAGAATTGTAAGGGATAGGATTTATGAACATCTGGATACGAATAATGTGATCAAGGATAGTCAGCAAGGTTTTGTGAAGGGCAAGTCGTGCCTCACAAACCTTATTGAATTCTTTGAAAAGGTGACGAAGGAGGTTGATGAGGGGAAAGCGGTAGATGTGGTATA
Source organism: Chiloscyllium plagiosum (assembly GCF_004010195.1). NCBI lineage: Eukaryota > Metazoa > Chordata > Chondrichthyes > Orectolobiformes > Hemiscylliidae > Chiloscyllium > Chiloscyllium plagiosum. The sequence goes on from NC_057738.1 coordinate 46,885,572, forward strand.
TATGGATTTTAGTAAGGCGTCCGATAAGGTTCCCCATGGTAGGCTACTGCAGAAAATACGGAGATATGGCATTGAGGGTGAGTTGGAGGTTTGGATTAGGAATTGGCTGGATGGAAGAAGACAGAGGGTAGTAGTTGATGGCAAAGTTTCTTCATGGAGTGCCGTCACTAGCGGTGTTCCGCAAGGATCTGTTTTGGGACCATTGCTGTTTGTCATTTTTATAAATGACCTGGAAGAGGGGTTAGAAGATTGGGTGAGCAAGTTTGCGGATGATACGAAAGTCAGAGGAGTTGTTGACAGTGAGGAAGGATGTGGCAGGTGACAGCAGGATATAGAGAAGCTGCAGAGCTGGGCAGAAAGGTGGCAAATGGAATACAATGTAGCTAAGTGTGAGGTGATTCACTTTGGGAAGAATAACAAAAAGATGGGGTACTGGGCTAATGGTCGGATACTTGGTAGTGTGGATGAGCAGAGGGATCTTGGTGTCCATGTACACAGATCTCTGAAAGTTGCCACCCAGGTAAATAGTGCGGTGAGGAAGGCATATGGCGTACTGGCTTTTATTGGTAGAGGAATTGAGTTCCGGAGTCCTGAGGTCATGATGCAGTTGTATAAAACTCTGGTGCGGCCGCATCTGGAATATTGTGTGCAGTTTTGGTCGCCATACTATAGGAAGGATGTGTTAGGGGTAGGTTCTTCACTCAGGGAGTCGTTAGTTCATGGAATGCCCTGCGAGTAACAGTGGTGGACTCTCCCTCTTTATGGGCATTTAAGAGGGCATTGGATAGGTATATGGAGGATAGTGGGTTAGTGTAGTTTAGGTCGGCTTGGATCGGCGCAACATCGAGGGCCCAAGGGCCTGTACTGCACTGTATTCTTCTATGTTCTATGTTCTATGTTCTATGTCATTGTTTGAGTTGTTTCAGTTCTGAGGGAGGGGCACTGGACCCAAAACATTAACTCTGATTTCTCTCTACAGACACTGCCAGATCTGCGGAGCTTTTCCAGCAATTTCTGCATTTATATTAAGTGTTGAGTCTCCTTGTTTGATGGAATATTGTAATTATTATCTCATAAATCACTGAGTAATATATATAAATTGGAGGTGTTTCTTTTCTTTTTCTTTTTCTTTTCCTCAGAACTCCATGTTTTTGTAGAGCTGAAGATTTCTTCATGGCAACATTTGTCTTAACAAAATACCCATAATCTCTTTGAAGACGTATTCTTTGGTATCTCTGCAATCTCCTCTATCTCACTATCACTTTAACTACCCAGAATTCCTCCTTCCTCAGATACCTGGATATTATTCCTCTTCTCATCCTATATTGTCTGCCATTTACAGTCCCTACCTGATCTCTGAGGTGTATTCCATGTTGAAAAAAGAATTTAGGAGGTGGAATCTTGGAGGATGTAGTTTTTAATTGGAAGATGTGCTTCAGTAAATTTGCAAGTTTCCTGTCCTCAGACAATCTGACTAAAGCTGATTTAATTGGAGATTGATTTGACAAATCATTTATCATCTTGTCTCTAAACTCAAGTTTATTCTTAACACACCTGTTTTTCCTCCAACACCATCCCTTTGAAGATGCTTCTGAAAGCTTAGCTCTCTAACAATGCTCTCACCCCCTAATGCCTCTTTGCACCTCCATGATTATTATCTCAAAAATTATTTCACTGAAAAGTGTCTCAGAATGCTTTTTTTTCCATTTTAAAGGTGCTGCGCTTTCCAAGTTTTTTTGTTGATAGATACATAGAATAATACATCAATTCATATGCACCTTATCTCAAGTGTCTCAAAACAGCTTTCACAGAATGAAAAGCTTCTTGAATTGCACAGACTGTTATTTTTAAAATTAAATTTATTGAAAGTCAAGGACCATAGGGATGCTTTGCCAATATTTCACTCAAATGATAAAATTCAGGACTTTAAATGTGATGGAACCAGGGATGAAGAGTGTCACTTGCAATTAGGCAATTCTGCTATTTAACATTCCGGGGAAGATATCACACACTGCTCGATGTGAGTGGTGAAGGAAAGCAATAATCTTAAAGAATGCAATTTAATTGAAAACAGCAAAACCTAATAGAAGTACAGAAGATAAGTTTATTACTGTTTAATTTTTTTTATTATTTGCAATTATGTAAGATAGCTATGTTCAATTAAAAGGAGAAGCAATTAGATTTGGCTGAAAAGATTTCACACTCCTCCACAACACTTTGAATTAAAATCACTGGGGAGGCAATTGAAGGTTATCTCAGTGACTGGATTTTAAAACCAAATTGAGCGAGCAGTGTGGATACAGAAATTTAGGAATTTTTCTCTGCTGCACGTTTTATGGGGGTCATTTCTGTGATGTAAATTAAGCTGCTTGTCTTTTGAATGTTTATGCCTGTCAATAATCCAATTCCTGTGTCTGTGATATCTCACAAAGGAAATTAGCTTCTCTGTCATTTCACAATTTGATGTCAATTATCAATTAATATTTAGTTAATGTTTAAAATGCATGACTATTTATTGCCAATCTCTAGGTATCATTAGGATTTGATCAGGATTTACTTTACTTTGTTAAAACTTTCGAGAAATGGCAATATCAAACATTTATCAGTTCTGCAGAGATTGCAATTGATTTTAAATATGAACTATGTCAAGTGTAAATATGTGTGTTATACACACACCGCTGAATGAAAAACAAACATGCAATTTGACTTGTCTTCCAACAGAAGATTCCAAACATTAGCTGAGGTAAAGCAAGAGATACCTTTAATTAACTTTCACATTTGTATTTTTGAACAAATGTTAATGGAGCTGTAATGTTACCATCCAGGCTGAGGGACAGCAGTCCTCTATCTAACTCAGTAGCTCTTTGTCATGACTTCAAAACCTGACCATGTTACACTGACCATGTCAGAAATTCCACTGGCCATGTCAGGCAATCATTACAAACCATCTGCCTACTCTGGGGAAAATAAAGGGGTAGAATTTGATAAAAATACACCCCACAATAAACAGGGACAAAACAATCCCACTGTAGCTCTTGGGGAAGTATTGATTCCCTCTCTAAATTTAGAATTTTTTTTTAAATGTCACTTTTAATCTCTGGGTTTTCCTAAGTTAAAATCAGCCCTTAATTATTCTGACCAAAAAGAAGTTAATGCTTGGCAATGTTTTCCTGACTTATTATAAACAGCCACAGAAAAAACATTTCTCTATGAATACTCCACAAGGTCCCTGCTATCTGACACATATTGGATTATGTCAAAGTCTAAAAACAGCCAAACATAGAAAATAGGTGCAGGAGTAGGCCATTCGGCCCTTCGAGGCTGCAACACTATTCAATAAAATAATGGCTGACCATGCAATCTTAGTATCCCATTCCTGTCCCCACTCCATACCCTTTGATCTCGTTAGCCACAAGGGCCATGTCCAGCTCTGTCTTGAATCTATTGGATGAACTGGTCCCAACAGCTTCCTGTGGGAGGGAATTCCACAGGTTCACAACTCTCTTAAAGAAGAAATTGTTATTCAACTCAATCCTGAATGGCTTATCCCTTATTTTTAGACTGTGACCCCTATTTATGGACCCCCCCCCCAACATTGGGAGCCTTTTTCCTACAACTAGCCTATCCAGTTCCGTCAGGATTTTATGTTTCTATGAGATTCACCCTCATTCTTCTAAACTCCAGTGAGTAAAAGCCCAGTTGATGCAATATTTCCTCACGTGTCAGCCCTGCCATCCAAGAATCAGTCTGGTGAATCTTCACTGAACTCCCTCAATAGCAAGAAAATCCTTCCTCAGACCAGGAGACCAAAACTGCACACAATACCCAAGGTGTGACCTCACCAAGGCCCTGTTCAACTGCAGCAAAACATCCTTACTCCAATACTAAAATCCTCTCATTATGAAGGCCAGCATGACATCAGCTTTCCTCACCGCCTGTTGTACCTGCATGCCAACCTTCAGGAACTGTTCCACCATGACACCCAGGTCTCGTTGCACCTCACTTTTTCCGTAACTGTCATAATTGAGATAATAATCTGCCTTCCTGTTTTTGTGACCAAAGTGGATAATCCACATTATATTCATTTGCCAAGTATTTGCCCACTCAGCCAGTCTGTCCAAGTCACCCTGCAGCCTCTTAGCATCCTCCTCACAGCACACGCGCACGCGCACACACACACACACCAAGGTAAGTGCCGTCTGAAAATTTGGAGATATTGCATTCAATTCCATCATCCAAATCGTTAATGTATATTGTGAACAGCTGGGCTCCCAGCAGTGAACCTGTGGTACTCCACTCGTCACTGCCTGCAACTCTAACAAGGACCCGTTTATTCCAACTCTCTGCCTCCTGTATGCCCACCTGTTCTCTATCCATTCAATACATTCCCTCCAGTACCATGAGCATTAATATTGGTTCATAACCTCTTGTGTGGAACCTTGTCAAAAGCCTTTTGAAAGTTCAAATACACAACATCTACTGATCCACCCAAGGGACTATCTGACTCGGTTTTTAAAATCCATCAGAAATATAACCCATCAATATACCAGTGTTCTAAAATCTAAACTTTACAACTTCTTTGAATATATGTATGTATGTAAGTAAGTGTTATTTCTATCACACACCCCTAATTACATTTTCCTCAGGCCGAATGTACAAACTTACAAATTAGCAGCAGCTGGAGATCATTTGGCATCTCAAACCTGCTCTACCATTCAGTAAGACTCTGACTAATCTGATAATGATCTCAACTCCACTTTCTGATGAACCCCCAATAACTATCAGCTCCCTAATCAGTCAAGAATTCATTAAAATGCAGATTTAAATATGTTCAATGACTCAGTGGACACATCCCACAGGAGAATATAATTCCATAGACAAATAATCCTCATTAAATATTTGCCTCCTCCCCATCTTAAATGTGAGACCAATTATTTTTAAAGTGAGTCCCATTGTTCTAGTTCCTTCCATAAGTGGAAACAACATTTTAGCATTCTCACTGCTGAGCTTCCTTAGCACCTTGTGTATTTCAAAAAGATTGTCTCTTGTTCTTGGAGAAGGTGAGGTCAGCAGATGCTGGAGATCAGAGCTGGAAATGTGTTGCTGGAAAAGCGCAACAGGTCAGGCAGCTTCTGAGGAGCAGGAGAATCGATGTTTTGGGCATAAGCCCTTCTTCAGGAATCACAGTGATTCCTGAAGAAGGGCTTATGCCCGAAATGTCAATTCTCCTGCTCCTTGGATGCAGCCTGACCTGCTACGCTTTTCCAGCAACACATTTTTCAGCTCTGCCTCTTGTTCTTCTCAACTCCAAGGGTAGAGAGCCAATCTTTCCTCATAAGACAACCATTTCAGTCCAGAATTTAGTCCTTTAAACAGAACATTGACAAGTTGGGTATATTTTATTCACAGATCTGGAAACTGAAAAGACCTCAAAATGGAAGGTTTTTTTTGAAAGCCTGAACAGACCTGAACAGACATAGGATTAAGTTTTTATTCCCCAAAGGCCCAAGCTCAGTGGGATGAGAGATTCAAAGTGTTCACCAAAGGGCCCAAAGTTAGCAGCAAATGGAGACAAAGAATAGTAAATGCAGAGACAATGGAGAAGGCTGCAGTTTACAGATACCATCAGGTTTTTAATAATGTAAACCTGTTCCCACAAGGTCATCAAGCGTTATATGTATATTTTGTTTTTGGTTGTGAGATAATTAGTAAAAGATCTTAGAGGGTAAGCCAAGTGTATCTGAATATTGAAAATATCCTTCACCTGAAAAAAGTTCATTCTGAGGTTTTCAAATAAAGGGTACCTGACCTTTCTTAAATAATGGTAAGGAGGTCCCGGTGTTGAACTGGAGTGGAAAAAGTCAGAAATCACACAACATCAGGCTATTGTCCAACAGGTTTATTTGAAATCACAAGCTTTTGGAGTGTGGCCCCTTCGTCAGGTGAAATGACATCACCTGTCGAAGGGACTATGCTGTGAAAGCTTGTGATTTCAAATAAACCTGTTGGACAATAACTTGGTATTGTGTGACTTCTAACTTTCTCAAATAAGGAGACCACTACTATGCACAATACTCCAGATGTGGTCTCACTAATGTTCTGTACAACTGTATGCAAATATTCCTCCATTGCTGTTCTGATCTCCTCATCAAAAGCGACAACATTGCATTTTCAGTTTGATCTTCCTGACTCACTGTACCTGCAGATTAACATTTTGTGAAACATGTACCTTGATCCTCCTATATCTCGGCATTCTGCAGTTTCTCTGTCTGTCTATCTCCATTAAATAATATGCAACTCTTCTATTCTACTTGCCAAAGTAGACACGTTTACATTTTCCCAATTACAATCTATCTGCCAAATTTTTGCCGATTCACTTGACAACTCTTATCCCTTTGCAAACTGCTAACATCTGCTTCACAATTTGCTTCAGCACGTTTAGAGACATGTGGTTGGTTCCTCCATTCAATTCATAGAACATAGAATATAGAAAATAGGGTGGCACGATGGCTCAGTGGTTAGCACTGCTGCATCACAACAACAGGGTCCTGGGTTCGATTCCAGCCTGTCTGTGTGGAGTTTGCACATTATCCCTGTGTCTGCGTGGGTTTCCTCTGGGTGCTCCAGTTTCCTCCCACAATCCAAAGATGTGCAAGTTAGGTGAATTGGCCATGCTAAATTGTCCATAGTGTTAGGTGCGTTAGTCAGGGGTAAATATAGGGTAGGGGAATGGGTTTGGGTGGATTTCTCTTCGGAGGAGCGGTGTGGACTTGTTGGACCGAAGGGCCTGTTTCCACACTATCGAGAATCTAATCAGAACAGTACTGGCCATTGATGCTGTGCCGGCCTTTTATTCTACTCTAAGATCAGGCTAACCCTACATCCCCTTCATTGTACTGTCTTCCATGTGCCTATCCAAGAGTCGCTTAAATGTCGCTAATGTATCTGACTCTACTACAACTGCCAACAGTGCATTCCACGCAACCACCACTTTCTGTATAAAGAACCTACCTCTGACATCTCCCCTAAACATTCCTCCAATCACCTTAAAATTATGCCCCCTCATGACAGACATTTCCACCCTGGGAAAAAGTCTCTGGCTATCCACTCTATCTATGCCTCTCAACATCTTGTACACCTCTATCAACTCACCTCTCATCCTTCTCGCTCCAATGAGAAAAGCCCTAGCTTTCTCAACCTGTCTTCATAAGGCATGCCCTCCAGTCCAGGCAGCATCCTGGTAAATCTCCTCTGCATTCTCTCTAAAGCTTCCACATCTTTCCTATCATGAGGCAAACAGATCTGAACACAATTTTCCAAGAATGGACTAATTGTGACTCTATAGAGCTGCAGCATAACCTCATTGGCTCTTAAACTCAATCTCCCTATTAATGAAAGCCAACACACCATATGCCTTCTTAACAGCCCTATCAACTTGGGTGGCAACTTTGAGGGATCTATGGACATGGATCCCAAGATCCCGCTGTTCCTTCACACTGCCAAGAATTCTGTCTTTAACCTTATATTCTGCATTCAAATTCAACCTTCCAAAGTGAATCATTGCACACTTTTCCAAGCTGAATTCCATCTGCCATTTATCAGCCCAGCTCTGATCCTGTCACTGTCCCGTTGCAACCTACATCAGCTCTCCATCAACCGTCATGTCATCAGCAAACATACTAACCCACCCTTTCACTTCCTCATCCAATTCATTTAAAAAAATCATAAAAAGCAGAGGTCCCAGAACAGATCCCTGTAGAACACCACTGGTCACTGAGCTCTAGGCTGAATACTTTCTATCTACCACCATCCTCTGTCTTCTATGGGCCAACCAAATCTGTATCCAGACAGCCAGGTTTCCCTATATCCCATGCCTCCTTACTTTCTGAATGAGCCTACCATGGGGAACCTCATCAAATGCCTTGCTAAAATCCATGTACACCACATTCACTGCTCTACCTTCATCAACGTGCTTTGTCACATCCTCAGATAATTCAATAAGGTTTGTGAGGCATGACCTGATCCTCACAAAGCCATGCTGGCTATCTCTAATTGAACTATAGTTTTCCAAGTAATTATGAATCCTGTTTCTCAGAATAGTCTCCAATACTTTGCTCACCACAGACGCAAGACTGACAGGTCTGTAATTCTCAGGATTCTCCCTATTCCTTTTCCTGAACAAGGGATTAACATTTGCCACCCACAATCATCTGGCACTAATCCAGTGGAGAGTGAGGATGCAAAGATGATAGCCAAAGGCACAGCAATCTCTTCTCTCACTTCTTGTAGTAACCTAGAGTGTATCCCAGCTGGCCCAGAGGATTTATCTATTTTTACGCTATACAAAATTTTCAGTACCACCTTCTTCCTAACATCAACCTGTTCCAGCATATCAGTCTGCTTCATCCTGTCCTCAGAAACATCGATTCTTTTTTATTCCTCTTGATATTTCTTCACTGATGATGATTTTTGGAAGGTTGTACTCATTGGTTCCAGGCCCACCAGTAACTAGTCAGGCCTCCCATTCCCAGCAGCTTCCCCCACAGCAGGTACATGTGAAAGTGTTGTCACTGCTCAGGACAGTTGGATCGATCCTTCTCCTCCCTTTCTCCATCAAGCTAACTCATCACTCACTCTCTAAGTCTCTGTCACATCTCCAGAGACATTGCCCTCTGTGGCCTGCACTTCCTATTGTTTGATGCAATACACAGAGAGGGATTCCCTCATGGTGTCCCTTAAACAGATATACAGGGCTCTCCATTCCATTGACCAGGCAATCAGCTCTCTGCACTCATCTGAGATGAGCAACTGACATCCATCTGAGCAATGGGAGCTGCCCAGTGCAGTTGGTTTTGCAGGGGTTCGGCTCACTGCTGGTGATCCAGGAGCTCCGTGTTTGTGATGAGATCCTGCCGCCTCCAGAGGCAGCACTGAGCAAGTGCTCCAGCAGGTCTCCATAAGAGCAGCACATGACCCGAGGACAACGGTTCTGTACACTTTGTGTTTGGTCTGTGCTCTGAGGCTATGGTTGCTTGCACACTAACCGATATGTTTGTGTGTAAGGCCCACAACAAACATTCGTAAATGTTTGACCAAATACCAAACCCTGTGATGACTTATCACATTCTGGCAGCCTAAATGCAGCACATTAATGTACGCTGTCTGCTTTGGATTTGCCAATTAATCCTCTATCTACACTCAGTTTACTCCCCGTATCGCTGTTGTGTGAGACAGTGATTATGAATAGGTTAATTTTGGAGAACACATTGAGTTCCACTCGAGGACTTGGCGGGAAAAGGCAAACATCTCGGGGGCTTGTCGGTGAAAGACCTGAATCCACAGGTCTCCCAATAATCTTATTAAGTTACTTTCATATCAACCTGTTCACAGATGTTATGACACAACACTAGAGCAGATGGGACTTGAACTGAGACTTGCTGGCTCAGACAAAGGGACATTACCACTGTGCCACAAGACCATCTAATAACCTAAATAACAATGTTTTTCTTCTTAATTTGCTGTCACGCAGTAAATGACACTTTGTTTCAGAATCTTGACTCACTCATGGTCTTTCTGTCACTGTAAACCACAAAGGCCCTTAAACCCAGTTTTAAAACAAACATGGTGACAGCAACTACATGCTGACAGTAGTTGGCATCATAGTACACTCAACACCATGAGGTTTTAATTTGTATTGTAATGTTTCATGTGATACTTGTCTAATGCCACTTGGAACTCTGAGTACATGCTCTTCACCCACTTTGCTTGTTACTTCTTAGAGAAATGCGAATAAATTACTCAAATGCAATTTGTATTTTGACACATCCTGGTGGCATTATGATTCTCTGTGTGCCCTGTGAATACCTCATTAACATTAGATTCAGCACTTGGCCCCATGACAGACACTAGGCTAATGGCCTGTACATTCCAGTTTACTGTCTCCCTCCCTTCTTGAATAGCAGAGTTACATTTGGTACTTTCCAATCTTTCCAATGAATTTTGAGGAAAAATTGACTGTCACAGCAGCTGCTTCCTGTAAAAGTGGAGAGTGAAGTCTATCTGGGCCTGGGTCTGTTGGATTAAAGTTCGAATAATTGTCCCAGTCTCCTCTCAATGCAGAAGGTGTTCTGAGGAAGGGTCACTGAACCAAAAAAGTTAACTCTGATTTCTCTTCACAGATGCTGAGCTTGTCCAGCAATTTCTGGTGTTGCTCCACTCATTGCTGTTTGAATTAAGTTATTTATTACCTTTTATATTCTGATTTACATTTATTTTTCCATCACCTTGAAACTGGATTGAGCTCTTCCACAGTTTCACACAAAACATGCTGGTATTATTGCAAAATTTCATTATCATACTGAAGTAAAGGCCCTGTGCCTGTGATTGAGTCTCTTAGAGTCAGAGAGTCATAGAGATGTACAGCATGGAAACAGACCCTTCAGTCCAACCAGATATCCCAACCCAATCTAGTCCCACCTGCCAGCACCCAGCCCATATCTCTCCAAACCCTTCCTATTCATATACCCATCCAAATGCCTCTTAAATGTTGCAATTGTACCAGCCTCCACCACATCCTCTGGCAGCTCATTCCATACACGTACCACCCTCTGCGTGAAAAAGTTGCCCCGTAGGTCTCTTTTATATCTTTCCCTCTCACCCTAAACCTATGCCTTCTAGTTCTGGACTCACCCACTCCAGGGAAAAGACTTTGTCTATTTATCCTATCCATGCCCCTCATAATTTTGTAAACCTCTATAAGGTCACCCCTCAGCCTCCAGGGTTTGTTAAACCATTATGTGTATAAGTCCTGCTAAGATTTGCTTTCCCAAAATGCAGCATCTTACATTTATCTAAATTAAACTCCATTTGCCACCCCTCAGCCCAAAGGCCCATCTGATCAAGTTCCATTGTAATCTGAGGTATCTTCTTCGCTGTCCACTACACCTCCAATTTTGGTGTCATCTGCAAATTTACTAACTGTACCTCTTATGCTCGCATCCAAATAATTTATGTAAATGACAGAAAATAGAGGGCCCAGCACCGATCCTTGTGGTACTCCACTGGTCACGGGCCTCCAGTCTGAAAAACAACCCTCTACCATCACCCTCTGTCTTCTACCTTTGAGCCAGTTCTGTATCCAAATGGCTAGTTCTCCCTGTATTCCATGAGATCTAACCTTGCTAATCAGTCTCCCATGGGGAACCTTGTCGAATGCCTTACTGAAGTCCATATAGATCACATCTACTGCTCTGCCCTCATCAATCTTCTTCGTTACTTCTTCAAAAATCTCAATCAAGTTTGTGAGACATGATTTCCCACACACAAACCATGTTGACTATCCCTAATCATTCCTTGCCTTTCCAAATACATGTACATCCTGTCCCTCAGGATTCCCTCCAACAACTTGCCCACCACTGAGGTCAGCCTCACCGATTCATAGTTCCCTGGCTTGTCTTTACCGCCCTTCTTAAACAGTGGCACCATGTTTTCCAACCTCCACTCTTCCGGCACCTCACCTGTGACTATCAACGATACAAATATCTCAGCAAGAGGCACAGCAATCACTTCTCTAGCTTCCCATAGAGTTCTCAGGTACACCTGATCAGGTCCTGGGATTTTATTCACCTTTAACCATTTCAAGACATCCAGCACTTCCTCCTCTGTAATCTGGACATTTTGCAAAATGTCACCATCTATTTCCCTACAGTCTATATCTTCCATATCCTTTTCCACAGTAAATACTGATGCAAAATATTCATTTAGTATCTCCTCCATTTTCTGTGGCTCCACACAAAGGCTGCCTTGCTGATCTTTGAGGGGCCCTATTCTCTCCCTAGTTACCCTTATGTCCTTAATATATTTGTTAAAACCCTTTGGATTCTCCTTAATTCTATTTGCCAACGCTATCTCATGTCCCCGTTTTGCCCTCCTGATTTCCCTCTTAAATACACTCCTACTGCCTTTATACTCTTCTAAGGAATCAGTCTTATTGATATTGTTGCACTGTCACTTGCTAAATTCATTCAACAATATTTCAGGGTCTGACAGGAATACTCTGCAGGTTTGTTAGCTTTTTTCTTTCTCCTGCCTGTGGTTAGAGAGCATGTTCTCTATTAGAGCTTCTGGCTCTCTGATTCAAGCCTTGAATCTCAGATGCAATATTATATTTGAACAAGGAACTGGAAGAAGCACCAGTCACTGTGTGGTCCAGATGGAACATGTCAGAGCAAGGGCAAACCACGTCCATTACACCTTCCCCAATCAGCAGGCTGATTCCTGGAGTGGTACATTTATCTTATCAGGAGAGATTGAGTCGACTGCACCTGTATTCCTGAACTTTAGGAGAATGAAAGAGGGATTATGGAAAATAAAGAATATGAAAGCATGGGAAGGGTTAAAGCATGAAGACCACTGGCAATCTGTGGTCTGTGGGAGGCAAGATGGGATAACCATAGTGGAACACTCTTACATGAATTAGCAGAGTAGGGTTAAGACTGAAAGGTCACTATGGCAAGATGAGATAACACAAGTAATAGAGCAAGTTTCTCTGTTAAGTGCTATTATGACAGGACTGGGACCATAAATATTTGGGACATGACATTAAAATATCTAATCAGTAGTTAGTAGGGTCAGCTTGAGACAGGAGACTATTGTAATGGATGGAATAGCTAAATATCTATCATGACAGGTTAGTCTGCAATGGAAGATCACTGTAGCAGAGTTAGCAATAAATATCTAACTGTGACATTAGAATAACATTAAGTAGACTATACAACTAAAGAGATAATGGGAACTAACATCACTGGTTTATTGTGTAGCTAGAGTGAGGTACTTTGATTAATATAGTTGGACATGCTGATAAGCGAACAGAAACATGATAAAAAAAATAAAAATCCACGGACCCCGAGGTTCAGGGGCATCCGAGAATCTGCTTTCTCAGTTTCACTGTGTTTTGTTTGCAAATAAAAGATCTTCTTCTTGAAGAACTCTCTGCGGCTCAAGTTGGTTCTTTATATTTTCTCCACAACAGGATCTGATTGAAACGTATAAAATTCAAATAAGATTGGACAGACTAGATGCAGGAAGGATGTTTCCCTTGGCAGGGAGTCTAGAGCTAGGGGGCACAGTCTCAGGTAATGGGGTAGGCCATTTAGAACTGAGATGAGGAAACATTTCTCCACTCAGAGGGTACTGACTCATGGAATTGTCTACCAGAGAAAGTTCTAGAGGCCATGCTACTTGACATTTTAAAGAAATAAGACAGATTTCTAGAAGATAAAGTCACCAAGAGTTATTGAATGAAAGCAGGAATATGGCATTGATATGAAGGGTCAGCCATGATCATATTGGATGGAGGAGCAGGCTCAAAGAGCTAAATGGCCTACTCCTGCTCCTCATTTCTTTGTTTCGACCATCTCTTGCTTAAAGTTGATTCTGTGATTTCAGGGGTACTTTTTCAGACTTAGATGTGGTGGCTCAGTGGTTAGCACTGCTGCCTCACAGAGCCAGGGACCTGGGTTCCATTCCAGCCTTGGGGGACTGTCTGTGTGGAGTTTACACGCTCTCTCTTGTCTGTGTGCATTTCCTCCAGTTGCACTGGTTTCCTCCCACAATCCAAAGATGTGTGGGTTAGGTGAATTAGCCATGCTAAGTTGTCTGTAGTGTTCAGGGATATGTAGGTTAGATTTACTAGTCAGGGTAGGGGAACGGGTCTGGATGTTTTACTCTTCAGAGGGTCAGTGTGGACTTGTTGGGCCAAAGGGCCTGCTTCCCTACTGTAGGGATTCTATAAAGTGTGACTCTGATTGACATCCAAATGGAACCAGTTAAACTGAATTTTGTGTCTGCACACCACTATCCACTCTGGCTGCAATCCTGAATTACCATCAACAGGAAATTTCTGCAGATGCAGGTAGGTGCAGGGTCTGTCCAACATTTTGTACAGACACTGAGATATCTGGACTTCAAGGCTACAATGCCTTGCTCGTGAATGTCTGGGAAAGTTTAAAAACACAGACTGTAGTTCCGACTGAGTGATCAATATTCCAAATTCACCATTGTCAGGGAATTAACCTAATTCTGTGAATTTGGAAAAACCAAGAAAGATGACACCATTATGTTGTTTCCAAATGCACTCATGCATGAAGCTGTTTGTCTTTTTAATAGCTGAGGGAATGTGGAGCTGGTTGAGCGTTTTCATAAAGTTTCCTCCATCACAAAGAGATGGGGCAGTGCCTCACAGAACATGTCGCATAAAGCACGGAATATGACATGATTGTTTGACCGCTGAAGAATTGAAACAGGAAGGTACAAGACTTTAATGAGGAATGACAGAAAAGGGAAAAGAATGTAATGTGAAAGCCCTTTGAGACTGCATGTAAACTTTAAAAGATTTCACATAAAGTTGTCAACATTTGGCTGTCAACATCAACAGCAAATAATTCTACTTTCACCTGAAAATTTTCCATAGATGCTGATACACTTAAATCTGAATGTTAGGAGTCTGCATGCTAACTGTAAATGATTCTCACTGAACTGCGAGTCCTTTATTACACAGTTTACATTCTCTTGTTAAAGCTGAGCTCAGACATTTTGTACAAAAACACTGGAAACCTGAGCAGAATAAACAGAAAATGATGGAGATCTCAGAAGGTCAGGCATCATCTGTGAGGAGAGAGTTGAGTTCACAGCCTTGATTTTACATTCAGCAATGAAAAATCAGAGTTCACTAATTATTAAACTTACAGCTGCCAAAAAGGTACCAAAAGTTTCTGAGTGAGAATGTATAACACTGAGAGAACTATTACATTCCAGACTTAACCTTACCGTGTTCCAGTATCATGTCTGGGTGCTTCAGAGAGATTAGTAATCGACACCAGACTCACACAGGCTCATAGATATTTATTAACTGTTTCCAAATGGTTTGAACTGGACTTCACGAGAACCCATGTCTCTCAGATCCCTGTTCCATGTTAGCTGATATCACTGATAATACATTCTAGCAATTAGCATGACAACAATTAACCTGTTATACTACATTGTCTGAAGTGGTCAGTGACATATCGACCAGGAAGTTTAATTCACTGTAAAATCAGATGCAGAAAGTAAAATAAAGTGAAGGAAGGATAAAGGGGTATTAAAGAGAGAAAGGAAAACTAAAACATTTTTAGAAGTTTCCAACAATAATTGCAATCTGAACGAATGAGATTTCAATCTTATAAATGTTCACTTTCTGAGGATGTGGTGTTGTTTGACGATTAATTAAAATAGAACACTGATAAACATTCACACACATCTGAATGCAGCAGTTATATACTTTTGAGACACTTTTAGCAAATACTGATCAAGAAACCTCACACTATTCCATATGTCTTAGAGTTAAGTCTCTCCACAACGTGGAGGCATTTTCTGATTTCTACGTGTAGCTGTGCATAAACAGGCTCTGCCAATCTATGCTCCATTGATTCCTAATTAATTGTGAAAACTGGTATGACCTTACTCTGACTTTCATCTGAATGCAAAATCTACACCAGAGTGTCAAGGCAATTAGAAAGGTCAAAGCTGATGTATTATGTTTGTTGAGAATGATATCAGTGTTCTAGTAGTTACCAGTCACTAAATGGAGAGGAAGATTTATTTTATTAAGGGAGCTACACAATTGTAGGTTTTTGTTGTTGCTTAAATTAGTTGTTTATCTTCCGATAATGAAATTGCTACTTGTAAAGACTGAGTTCCCTAACATCATCTTATCTATGTGTAGTCCATAAAAAAAACCCAAAGGTCTGTTCCACAGAATTATTATGATTTGTAATGGTCTCTAGAGATACTATCTTCCTATAACAGTGATATTTTGTATGCATTGCTTTCAATATCATAATTACAAACATTAATTTCACTTCAATGATAAAGGAACAATGAAAATTAAAATTATTCTGGTGCCAAAGTGATGTATTTTGTAGTCTGTAGGGTGGCATGTTAAAACCAATGCTTATAATTCAGAACAAAAAGCAACTCGATGTTTGTTTGTATGTATTACTTAGAGCACAAAGGGTAGCTGGGATGAAGGAGGAACAAGCTGCATTTATATGACACCTTTAAAATATTAAAAAATTCCAGCCAAGCATAGCTGGTCCAAAGCTCTTTCTGAGGTCAGAGTTGAGGTGATCAGTTGGTGTCAGAATCGAGTTGTGATGTCTTTGAGCAGTCTTGGTCCAGCTGAAAGTAGGTATTTCGATGAAATGTTCTCCATAAATTCTTGAAGCCCTACAGTGCAAAAGCAAACCGTTTGGCCCATTGATTTCAGTGACCGTCAGAGAATCTCACCCAGACTCACCCCATCTCCATAACCCTGCATTTCCCAAGGCTAACCCATCTAGCCTGCTCATTCCTGGATGCACGGAGAATGTGCAAACTCCGCACAGTCACTCAAGACTGGAATCAAACCCTGGTCCCTGGTGCTGTGAGGCAGCAGTGCAAACCACTGAGCCATCATGCTGCCCTTTTTCAGCACGTACAACATTTTAGCAAGGAACACATTTGCTGCTCACTGACAAAAGGAGTCAAAGAGCTCACATTGTACAATGAAACGTCTGGAATGATTAAGTTCCCATTTAGTCTTTTGTGATTCTGGATTGATTTGTCACGTTCAGTGGGAATGTTATCTCACTTTCTCCACCTCTAATAATCAATCTCAGCACCACTCTACATTACATCAATCACCTTTCCATCTCAGCGAAAAAAACAAATTAACGCAGAGGGGACATTGTCTTAATTGTCCTTTTACCTTTAACAATGTGTGTGCTGGGGTGGATGTCATTGGAATATGCTCCCCCCAACCAATAGAAACTCTGGTTGCTCTGAGGTTAATATTCACTGGCTACGGCTTTAATTAATGCAGTGGACAAGGACATGAGAACCTATCCTAGATAATCAATCTCATTAGCCAGCAGTTGTGAGGAATATTGTCAATGAACTAGCAAACCATGCTATGCTGAAATCCCAGCAGGCAGTGGAAATTCAACAAAACATCTGGGAACGAATGCGAGCCTCGTAGGTGGTCACCATGAGACCATCGTCATTACTTGTGAAAACCTATTGAGTCCATGAAGGACTTTAGCAAAGGAATACCTGCCATCCTTACCTGGTCTAGTCTTCATGTGAGGTAAAACTAATGACTGCAGATTCTGGATTAGTGGTGCTGGAAAAGCACAGCAGTTCAGGCAGCATTTGAGGAGCAAGAAAATTCACGTTTCATGCAAAAGCACTTCAGCAGGAATGGAGACAGAGTGCCTGAAGGGTGGAGAGATAAGTGAGAGGAGGGTGGTGTGGGGAGAAAGTAGCATAGAGTACAATAGGTGAGTGGGGGAGGGGATGAAGGTGATAGGTCAGAGAAGA
>NC_057738.1:46904841-46919801 GCF_004010195.1 Chiloscyllium plagiosum
GTACCACCCCTGTTGACAGTGAAGACGAAAAGATCATTGCCAACGGCTCTGCAATTTCCTCTCTTGCTTCCCACATAATCCTAGGATATATCCCGTCAGGCCCGGGGGACTTGTCTATCCTCAAGTTATTCAAAATGTCCAACACATCTTCCTTCCTAACAAGTATCTCCTCGAGCTTACCAATCCATTTCACACTCTCCTCTTCAACAATACGGTCCCTTAACCGGTGTAGAGGTCAGTGCACCAGACTACCACTGCACCCCCTTTATCTGCTGGCTTGATTGTGAGTTCGGGATTGGATCAGAGGGAATAGAAGGCTGCGCGTTGTGAGGGTGAGAGGTTGGAGTGGGGGAGGGGGGTAGACAAGTTGAGGCGGTTAATGTCCTGGCGGCAGTTGGAAATGAAGAGGTCGAGAGCAGGTAATGCCAGTGCGGGGTGTCCAGGTGGATGCACTGTGTTGGAAGTGGGTGAAGGGGTCCTCGGAAGCTGGGCGGGAGTCCTGATTTTGAAAATAAGCTCGGAGGGGGAGGCGGCGGAAGAAGTGTTCGACGTCACAGCGTGTATTAAATTCATTGATGCGTGGCGGAGGGGGATGAAGGTGAGTCCTTTGCTGAGGACCGATCATTTGTCCTCAGTGAGGGGAAGGTCTGGAGGGATGATGAAAACGCGGCAGGGCTAGGAGCTGGGATCTGGTGTGGGTGTGGAGCTTGGAGTGGGGGCGGAGCCAGAAACTGGAGTGGATGTGATGGTGATGGGAATGGGGGTGGAGTCATGAGCAGGGGTGGTTTTCCCCTCAGGGTTCTGCGGGGCAGGGGTGGTGACAGTGGGGGCCGTGTCAGCAGAATGCAGGTCAGTGGCGTTGGTGGGGGTGGAAGTGGTGGTGAACACGGCAGTGGGGAGGGAGTGGGGGGCGGATGTCACTGAGCGTGTGACATCAGCGATGATGTGAGGGGCGGAAGTGATGTCACGCGTGGTGCATGACGAATTGTGAGGGCGGAAGTGGCTGTAGAAGCAGAAGTGACATCATCGATCACCATGGGGATGGTAGCTGCACCAGCCGCATGGCTAATGGCGTTTCCGAGGCCAGGGGAATCTTCTGGAATGTTTGAGGAGGGTTGGTTATGGAGGTGGGTAGATAAAAGTTTGTTGTACTTACAGTTTTGATGTTTGAGATGGAGTTGAAATACTGTTTGTTGAGAGTATGAATTCGCCTGAGGATGTCGTACAGAGTGGGTCCTTTGCAATTCTGAGAGAGTGTGGCCCTCAGCTGAGGCAGGACTGACTGTAGAGAGGTTAGGTGTCGGCGCATTGCTGCAAACGTGGAGCGGAGGATCTAGAAGGAGAACCTTTGCTGGTGTTTTTGAATCTGTAGTCTGTACTGTTTGTCCTGTTTGGATCCGAACTCTGCTGGTTTAAAGGTGGTCCGGAGTCCGTGTGGGATGAGTTGGTTACTGAGGCAAGCACTGAGGAAGCAAATGTGTACGGAGGCATTGTCTCTTAACTGCTGTCAATTAGAGATGGATGGAAAATACTAGTCTAGCCAAAGACACCTAAATGCATTCTGGACTGGAAAAGGAATTATCTGGGCTCCCCCAGCAACATCTTACAGGAATTGGGCAAAGTAGGTGGATAAAATGCTCAAAGTGAAATCGAGCTCAGCAGTGGACAAGAGTAGTACTCGACAAAGAGAAGGAAGGGCGAGATTAGTTTCAGAAAGAAATGCAATACCAAGTGCCTCTTGACTTGCAATAGTCATGTGAACTTTATCATGAGGAATTCACTACAGGCATCCTTCTGGGCGCCAATACTACAAAGGGTTTGTGTGGACAGGACAGTTGTCCTCTGAGCAGCCCCAGGAGATGGTGTGGATGTTGCTGCAATTACAACTTGCAGTTGTGGGAGGGTGTGGCCCCAACACGAGGGGGTGTCGTGGAGACATAGGTGGAGGTGATTGAACAGGCACAGGGGACACTGAGAGGACCACCTTCCCTCAGAGATAGGGAAATTGCAGCAGAACAGAATTGAGGACCATAAATGGTCAGTAATTGTCCAAATAAAGCCTCAAGGGCATAGATGTGCTGCTTGATGCCTGATCCACCCACACAATGTGACATGATGTACTCACTGGTGGATGGGAAAACTGTGGGCTGGGAAAGTATTTGTTTTTACCAGTCACAAAGCGAAGCTTCCAGTCGGAACGGTGGGTCAGTGGTTAGCACTGCTGCCTCACAGCACCAGAGACACGGGTTCAATTCCCGCCTCAGGCAACTGACTGTGTGGAGTTTGCACATTCTCCCCGTGTCTGCGTGGGTTTTCTCCGGGTGCTCCGGTTTCCTCCCACAGTCCAAAGATGTGCAGGTTAGGTGAATTGGACATGCTAAATTGCCCGTAGTGTTCAGTGGTGTGTAGACTAAGTGCATTAGTCTGGAGTAATTATACGGTAAGGGGAATGGGTCTGAGTGGGTTACTCTTCAGAGGGTTGGTATGGACTTGTGGGGCCAAAAGGCCTGTTTCCACACTGTAGGAATTCTATGATTCTATAACACAGCAAGTGTGGTCTAAATCTCACTGTCTCAGTGCACTCAGCTAATTAGATTCACACAATGTTGTATCAATAAAAAACTGAGGACTCCACATAAAGCAAAGACTCTATAGGCTCTGTCTGATAACATCCTCGCTGTAGTACAAAAGATCTAGAATTTTCTGCACACAGAGTCAAACTGCTCCAGTATAGTTACAATGCTGACATCTAGCCAACAATGTGAAACATTACCGAGGAATGTCCTGACCTCATTACAGCCTTTATTTAAACTTGGACAAAAGAGCTGAATTCCAGTGGTGAGGTGAGACTCTCAGCCCTTAATATTAAGGCTGCATTTGACAAAGCATGACATCAAGGAACCGTGAAGAAGGGTTACCCCTGAAACGTTGACTGCTCCACCTCCTTTTGCTGCCTGGCTTGCTGTGTTCTTCCAGCCTCCTGTTTGTCTATCAAGGAACCCGAGCAGAATTGGACTCATTGGAGTGGTGTTGGAAAAGCACAGGAGGTCAGTCAGCATCTGAGGAGCAGGAGAATCGACGTTTCCGGCAAAAGCCCTTCATCAGGATTCCTGTTCTTTGATATTCGATGATGTGACCATCACTGAATCCTCTACGATCAATATTCTGGGGGTTATGACTGACAAGATGCAAGCCGTCTAAATAATGTGGCTATAGGAGCAAGTCAGAGGTTCAGAAAGCTGTGGCAAGGGGACGGCAGCATCACAGAGCAGCTACTTAGATAACAAGAACATGGGGAAAAATGGAACAGAGTTTACAGTTATTAAAAAAAACACATGAGGTTAAAGGAAAGAAAATGGGAAAAGAGGCAAGTGAATGGATTGTTATGTTAATGTGCATAACAGGTGAATTAATGGCATAAGTATAGATTAATGGATATGATCCTGTGGCAATTACAGAGGCATGGTTACACGCAGAACAAAACTGACAGAACGGGTAAGACTTTGGGGCTGATTGGTCAGGATAGGATACATAGAGGAGCAAGGAATGATCTTGGATTGGATGCTGTAGAATTCCTATGGATGGAGGTAAGAAATAACAAGTGGAAGAGGGCATTGGTAAGGGTAGTTTATAAATCCCATGCAGTCAATCAATCAGGATCTAAGGAAGGCATGGAAAAACTGCAGTGTAGTAATCTAGCGGCTGAAGATGCAGAGGTGAGTTCAGTGGGACAGGAGCAGGCTGAGACAATGGCTTGGCCGAGGCAGTCAGGTTTGTGAATCTTTGTTAGAGGTAGAATTGGGCGGTGCAGGGCTCATTGACAATGAGATTGGAGGCTGTGGATGGGAGTTCCCTCGAGGTGATAAGATGGTAGATGGTCTGGGAGATGATGGTTTGGTGATGGGATGTGACATCATGGTCAAGGGGGCAGTAGGATGAGGTGTCTGCGAGTTGGCGCCTGGTGACAGTGGTGTGGACATCAGTGTGTCAAACTATCACAGCACCCCCTTGTCTGCGGGTTTGATAGTGATACTGGAGTAGGAGTGGAGGGAGTGGAGGGCTGCGCATTGTGAGGGCGAGAGGTTGGAGTGGCTGAGCAGGGTGGACAGGCTGAGGCAGTCCATGTCACAGCGGCAGTTAGAAATGAAGTGGTCATAGGGCGGGTAACAGACCAGCACCAGGTGTTCAGGTGGATGGGGTACGTTGGAGGTGGGAGAAGAGGTCCTCAGTGGGTAGGCGGGAGTCTTGATTGAAAAAGTGGGCATGGAGGCAGAGACAGCGGAAGAAATGTTCAACGTCGCAAAGCATGTCAAACTCATTAATCCGGGAGCGTAGAGGGATGAAGGTGAGGCCTTTACTGAGGACTAATTGTTCATCCTCAGTGAAGGGGGTAGGGAAGCCTGTGGGAGTAGTGTACTAATCATGGCTCACTTTAATCTTCATATTGATTCAGACAGTCAGATTGTCAGAGACAGTCATAAAAAATGGAAGTGACTGTTCAGGACAGTTTCCTAGAAAAATGTATTATGGAAACAACAAGGAAGCAAGCTGTTTTGATTTGGTAATGGTTAATGAGACAGGTTTAATATGTAATCTCAGAATGATCTCAGATGGGATAGCGAAGAAGGCATTTGGTATAGCTGTGTTTATTGGTGCATTGAGTATCAGAGTTGGGATGACATGTTGCAGGTGTACAGGACATCGGTTAGACCATTATTAGAATATTACATTCAATTCTCCCTGTTATAGGAAATATATGGTTAAATCTGCCAGGTTTCAGAAAAGATTTACAAGGATGTTGCCAGGCTTGGAGGGTTTGTGCTATAGAGAGAGGCTAAATAAGCTGGGGATATTTTCCTTGGAGCTTCAGAGGCTGAGGGGTGACCTTATAGAGGTTTATAAAATCATGAGAGGCATGGATAGGATAGAGACAATGCCTTTTCTCCAGGGTAGGGGAGTTCAAAACTAAGGGACATTGGTTTAAGGTTAGAGGGGAAAATTTAAAAGGGATCTGAGGGACAACCTTTTCACGCAGAAGGTGGTGTGTGTACAGAGTGAGCTGCCAGAGCAAGTAATGGAGGCTGGTGAAATTGCAACAATAAAAAGGCATCTGGATGGGACTATGAATAGGAAGGGTTTAGAAGGATATGGGCCAAATACTGACAAATGGGACTAAATTTATTTAGGTTATCTGTTCGGCATGGATGAGTTGTACCGAAGGGTCTGTTTCACCCTGTACATCTCTATGACGTACGACTCTAATAAATATCTTTCCTGCGATCAGTGACAATAACACAGTGGAATTTAGTATACAGTTTGAGAGAGAGAGAGAGAGAGACCTAAGTCAAAAGGAATTATGCTAAACTTAAACCAGGATAATTACATGGAAACAAGGGTAGAGTTGGTTGGATTGGACTGAGAAAGGAATTCTCAGAATAGGCAGTTGAGTGATAATGCTGGTTATGGTGTGGAACTGGTCCTCCTGGAAGCAGATACGGCGGAGACCTCCGCCCTCAAACCCCACCCCTCCAACCATAACAAGGACAGAGGCCCCTTATCTTGGATTCTATTGCAAGAGGAAACATCCCTTCCAGATCTGCAATGTTAAGATGTCACGAGATCTTACATCATCTCTTAGTCTTCTAAACTCCAGTAGATACAAGCCCACCCTCCCCGACTGCTATTCATATGACAACACCCCTATTCCAAATGTTAGGCTGGTCAACCTTCCCTGAACTGCCCCCAGTGCATTAACATTCGAGTGATTATAATGAGATCAACTCGCTAGACATCATAGAATAAGAATTCCCTGATTGTGGCTGTTAATTTGGTCCAATCAGGGAGCCCTGACTGACATAAAAAGGTTGAATGCCAGGCATACTGCCACTCTGATAGCTGACTCTGAATGCAGCAGTACTGAAGCCAAGGACTTTCCATGTGTAAATAAAGGGTGACTTGGTGATGGAATACCAGCCTCTGTGGAGCATTTTCAAACACTTCCCTTAAATAAATGAACCAGGTCTTCATTCAGGTTGTCCAAATACAAATAGATGGATTTATTTTCCCGTAAAGTATATTTTATGTCAGTATAGGAAATGATGTGGAAATCACTAACTCCACCTTCCTCTTGTGAAGTAGTGAAGTGTTTACATTGAATTTATCAATAGACACAGTTGTCTATTCATCTAAGGATGTTGGATTGTCACTGTCAGGGTCTGATCACATCATGATAAAGTCATGGAAACATAAAAAATAGGAGCAGGATTAGGCCATTTGGCTTCTTGAGCTTGATCCATCAATCAACATGCTCAACACTGATCATTAATACCTTAATCCCACCCTCACACCATATCCTTCAAACCCTTTAGCTACAAGATCTCTACCTATCACCTCCTTGCAATCTTTTCGAGTGATTTCTTTCTTAGTAAAAGTACTTGTTGTTTTAAAAACTGTGGCCCTTAATGCTTCTTGAAATGGAACACTAAAACAAAACTAATGATGAGGATGGAGATCCATTTGGAAATCCATTGATTCATAGGTTGTTTTCTTAAAGTGACTGTCTAACATACTTACATAAATACACAACATGCATGTAATTAATTAAATAAATAATTTTGTAGAAGGTTTTGATAGTCCACAGCAAATCTGCTCAGTAAGTTATTGTTGCACTCAAACATCTTCGCAAAGCAGATGGATGCCCCAAACTGTTAAACGCTTCAATTCAGTGACATTGTGCAGAGTAGACGTATTTCAAACTCATGGGAGTGAGGTGTATCTGTGAAGATAATGTTTGTGTTTGCACAAAAATAAGTGTGTATATCAGAAGCAAAGAATAAACTGAATAAATTAAAATTCTCACTTGTGGTCCATGAAATATGCTTCTAACAGACGGAACTGTGTTTCAGGGATACAAACCACAAACAGTTCTTCTTGTGTGACCATAGACACCTGAGAATGTGTTACCTTCACATTTCATCAACCCCAGGAATCCATCACACAGATAGGCCCGGGACAGAGTGCTCAGGAGGGAGAGAGAGAGAGAGAGAGAGAGAAAGGGGTGTCATGCAGAATGTTACACTGGTTCCACAGAATAAGAAATTGTGGCACAGATTGTGCTAAGAAGCAATTTTTTTTTTAAATCTTTTTTTAAGAGAGTGTGTGTCAAGCGTGAAGTCATCAATTGTTTCCTATCCCTAACTGCTCTAAAACTGAGTGGTTGGTGGCGTCATTCCAGAGGGCAGTTAAGAGTCAACCATTTCACAACGGGCCTGGAGTCACATATAGGCCAGACAATGTGAGGATGGCAGATTTAACTTCCATAATGTAATTGGCCCAGATATGATCCAACAACAATAAGTGATGGCACCACTATTGATTAGCTTGACTAGCTTTCAGTTGCAAATTTTAAGGAATCAGCTAAATTTAAATTCATCAGTTGTCATGGTGGGATTCAAACCTATGGTCTCAGAGCTTCAGCCTCTGGAATACTAGCCCAATGAATACTAGCCCAATGACATTACGACTATCCCTCTCCATTTTGACAATGTATCAAATGTTAATGTAAAATGATAACAAGTTTCAAAGGATCAACTCAGAAATACTGTATCCTGTAAAGGGAAAATGCAGGCCCATAACCAGAAACATTAGGACTTCCAGAAGGAAAAACAGGAATTACTTACACTCAAAACATTGCAGAAATCTGGGACTTCCTTCCAAATGACGAGTGATGATCAGAGACAGCAATCAGAAATTTCAAGAAGGACAACATGTTTTGTATAAGACAGTGAGGCCTTTAGATCAATGATTTAAGGTGAAGATCAGCCATCAGCGAATCCAGAGGGATTCACGGGGCTGGATTGCTGCATCTTATTGAGTGATGGGAATAATTTCCTGAGTCATGTGGTGAATGATTAATCTCCCACCAACAAGCATCATAGAGTCATAGAATCATACACGACAGAAACAGACCCTTCGGTCCAACCAACCCATGCTGACCATAATCCCAAACAAAGCTAATTCCACCTGCTTGTGTTTGGCCCATATCTCTCCAAACCTTTCTTATTCATGTACCTATCCAAATGCCTTTTAAACATTGTAACCATACCTACATCCACCACTTCCTCTCTAAATTAGAGAAAAGATATGTACCATGCATCTTATCTATACCTCTCATGATATATAAATAAAACTCAACCTCCTACGCTCCAGTGAAAACCGTCCCGGATTATTCAGCCTATCCTTGTAACATGGCAAGAGAACATTAACTTGTCATCCAAGTCATGCATATACATTGCAAATAATTGCAACCCTGTGGGACTCCACAAATTACAATTAACCATCATGAAAATGCCCTCTTTATCTCAACTCGCTGCCTTTAAATCATTACCCAATTGATCAATGCTCATGTATACCCCCAATAGTGCAGGTTCATGGGTTCTTGTTGTATAAAGTGGCAAATGGAGTTTAATGCAGACAAGTGTGAGGTGATTCACTTCGGTCGGAGAAACCGGAATGCAAAGTACTGGGCTAATGGTAAGATTCTTGGTAGTGTAGATGAGCAGAGAGATCTCGGTGTCTAGGTACACAGATCCTTGAAAGTTGCCACCCAGGTTGACAGGGTTGTTAAGAAGGCATACAGTGTTTTAGCTTTTACTAATAGAGGTTAAATGAGGTTATTAAATGAGGTTATGCTGCACCTGTACAAAACTCTGGTGCAGCTGCACTTGGAGTATTGTGTACAATCCTGGCCACCGCATTATAAGAAGGATGTGGAAGCTTTGGAAAGGGTGCAGAGGAGATTTACTAGGATGTTGCCTGGTATGGAGGGAAGGTCTTACGAGGAAAGGCTGAGGGACTTGAGGCTGTTCTCATTAGAGAGAAGAAGGTTGAGAGGTGACTTAATGGAGACATATAAGATAACTAGAGGGTTAGATAGGGTGGACAGGGAGAGCCTTTTTCCAAGTATGGTGATGGCGAGCACGAGGGGGCATAGCTTTAAATTGAGGGGTGATAGATATAGGACAGATGTCAGAGGTAGTTTCTTTACTCAGAGTAGTAACGGTATGGAATGCTTTGCCTGCAATGGTAGTAGATTCACCAACTTTACGTACATTTAAGTCATCATTGGACAAGCATATGGACGTACATGGAATAGTGTAGGTGGGATGGGTTTCAGATTGGTATGACAGATCGCGCAACATTGAGGGCCGAAGGGCCTGTACTGTGCTGTAATGTTCTATGTTCTATAACACCTTATCGAATGCTTTTTGTAAATCAAAATATACTTCACCTATTGGTTTCCCCCTCATCTAACTTGCTTGTTACCTCCTCAAACTATTTTAATAAACTTGTCAGCTGTGATTTTAACTACACAAAACCATGGTAACACTGCTTGAATTTATAGTGCATTTCTAAATGCTTTGTTATTCCAACTTCTATAACAAACTCTAACATTTTCTCAATGGTAGAGTAGGTTGTGAAATTGAACTGAACTAATCTGGTAGTTAGTGGGGCTGAGTACTCAGAAAAGGTGACTATAAAAGCTCGCAATCATTCTAAAATCCCAACTGGTTCATTAGTATCCTTCAGGGAGGGAACCTGCCACTTGGTCTGGCCTGGCCTCTGGCCTCTAAGTGATAGTGGGAATTGAGGGAGGGAGTGGGGATTGGTAGTGGGCAGGTGTCAGGGGGTGTGTGGGGGATGCTGGGGGAGGAAGGGAGGTGTCCAAGAAGGAGGAGATCATGAATGAGAAGGATTTTATTGAGCAACAGTTCAACCAGAACTGTAGTCAAACCTCCCAAACCACCATGAAGGACCCGAGGAGTAGGCATATATGAGAATTACCACCTCAAAGCTGCCTCGAATTCACACAATGTCCTGTTATCCAGTGCTGGATGAATAAAAATTTCTTCCAATTTAATCTATAACTAGGGAGCTCAGTCTGAGAATTCCAGCTGGAATGTTGAGGAATCTCTTGGAGCCATAGAGTCATACAGTGGGGACAAAACTGTGGTAGAGGTTTGGAACACTCTTCAAAAAATGGCTGTTGATGCTTAAACACTCAGTTATTAGTTTTAAATTTGAAATAGATAAATTTTTGTTCAGCAAAGGTATTCAAGAATATGGGCTATGGGGTTAGTTGATGTGTAGAGTTAGGCCACAGCGCAGCTACGATTTCATTCAATGGTAGAACAAGCTTGAGGAGTTGATTGGCCTACTCCTGATTCTTTGTTCACTGAAAGCTGCTGGCTTCAGTCCTCTGTTACAAACTTCCTCAGTCCAACTGTGTCACACCCTCTGGTAACTGCCTGAATATTAGACTTGGAGATCAGCTTTCAACCACTGAACCAAATCCTCACTGTGACATTCTATTTTCATTTCAATGACGTGCCTGACTCCAGCACAATCTTAGCTCCATGTGCTGAAAATCTCATCCAGTACTTTGTAACCTCGAGACTGAATGACCCAGATACATTCCTGATCCACCTCCCACTTTCAACCTCCCTATAACCTCCAGCTCATTCAACTCGCTGCTGCCTGTGAGCTCACTCACACTGAGTCTTGTTCTCCTCACTCTGAGCTTGTATGAACAAATCTTTATTCACCTTCACTGGTGCTGAAATTCTCTGAACTTTGGCAGTTTACCCCATTACACTGTACATAAACCATATTCTCAGCTGCAAGGGTGTGGGATTCAAAAAAAACCAGGACACTGTGGAATACTTGCTGTGCACTTACACATAAGAAACAGAGTTTCTAAATATTTAGCCTTTTCTTTCTTTTTATGAGCAGTATATTTTGAGTAAATTTTATTAAAATCCCACTTCCTTTCTTTAACAACACATAAGATTATCATCAGAAGAAACACTTATGAAACAACCAAAGAAATACATTTTTCTTTTGAGCAACCCATGTAATTTTCAATTTCCAGAAATGCAGGATTTGAAATTATTGTTTGTGGAGAGAATCAATTACATGGATATTCTATTTCCTCATTTTGACTGTTTCCAATGACCTTTATTTCAGCCACTTTGCATGGAGTCAGGTATTGGGCAGCCAAGAATAGTTTCATAGTTAACCCAAACTGATTCTGTAATCTTCTAGAATTACAATGTTGAGGGGAACAATTAAGAAATGATATATAAGGCTAAAAGGGAAATGCTGCCTTAACATCATGTGCAGTAAGTCATGCCTCACCTCTGGGGAAGAGTTACTGGGTCTGAAACGTTGAATCTGATTTCTCTTCACAGATGGTAGCAGACCTGCTGAGCTTTTTCAGCAATTTCGGGTTTTGTTTCTGGAATTCAGCTCTTTTGTCCATGTTAGATCCAAAGTTACAGTGAGGTCAATAGCTGAGTGGGCCTGGCGGAACCCAAACTGGATGTTAGGAAGCAAGTTATTGCTGAGCAGGTGCTGCTTGTTAGTACTATTATTGATAACTTCCTTCAAGTGTAGACTGATAGGGCAGTAATTGGCCACATTGGATTTGTCCTGACTTTCACATTGTCAGGTAGATGTCAGTGTTGTATCTGTATTGGAACAGCTTGGCTAGGGGAGTGACAAGTTCTGGAGCACAAGTCTTCAGTACTATTACCCAAATGTTGACAGAGCCCATAGCCTTTGAAGTATCCAATATTGAATTGGTTGAAGATTAGCATTTGAGATGCTAGGGACCACTAGAGGAGGCCAAGATGGATCAACTAGTTGATCTGCTTTCTAAAGATTGTTGAAAATACCTCTGGCTTATATTTTGCACTGATGTGCTGGGCTATCTCATCATTGATGAAATTTAACACAGAGATGTAAAGTGATTCATTTTGAGACACAATACATGCAAAAACTGTGCCAATTAAGTTGTACACTGAGAGTTCCCACAAACGCTAGTGTGATGATGATATCATCTGGTATTCAATGTTCTTCAGTTGTAGAGTCATATTGTCATATAGTACGGAAACAGACTTTTTGGTCCAATGCATTTGCTCCGAACAGACATCCCAATCTGGCCTCGTCTCATTTGGCCCATATCCAGCTAAAACCTTCCTCGCCATTTACCCATCCAGATGCCTTGTAAATGTTGTAATTTTGCTCATCTTCACTTCCTCTGGGAGCTCATTCCATACATGACCCACCTTCTGTGTGAAAAACTTTGCCTCTCAGGTCCTTTTTAAATCTTTCCCCTCTCATCTT
Source organism: Chiloscyllium plagiosum (assembly GCF_004010195.1). Classification (NCBI taxonomy): domain Eukaryota; kingdom Metazoa; phylum Chordata; class Chondrichthyes; order Orectolobiformes; family Hemiscylliidae; genus Chiloscyllium; species Chiloscyllium plagiosum. Next base: position 46,917,028 of record NC_057738.1, read on the forward strand.
AAACCAATGCCATCTAGTTTTGGACTCCCCCACCTGGGGAAAAGTCCTTGGCTGTTCACACTATTCCAGACCTCTCATGATTTTATAAACCTCTATAAGATCACCCCTCAGCCTCCAATGCTCCATGGACAAAAGCCACAACCTTTTCAGCCTCTCCCGATAGCTCAAACCCTTCTGTCCCGGCCACAGTCTTGTAAATCTTTTCTCATGTTTAATAATATCCTTCCGATAGAAGGGCAACTATAATTGAATGCAGTATTCTGAAAGTGTCCTAACTAATGTCCTATACAGCTGCAACATGATGTCCCAACTCCTATACACAATGTGATGATGATATCATCTGGTGTTCGATGTTATTCAGCTATATAGTCATATAGTCATACAGTACGGAAACAGATCTTTTGGTCCAATATTCTGACCAATGAAGGCAAGCATACCAAATGTCTTCTTAACTGCCTTGTCCACCTGTGACTCCACTTTCACGGAACCATGCCCCTGAAGCCTTTAGTCTCTTTGTTTGACTGATTAAAGAGTAAATATTGGTCCTGACACTAGGGAGAATTTCCCTGTTTTTCTTGAAAATAGTTGCCAAGGAGTATTTGCGTATCCTCCTAAGAGGATTGACAAAACTTTAGTTTAACATTCGATCCGAAAGAAAGCTTCTCTGACAGTGCTGCTCCCATTCAGTAGTACAACTCAGTGTCTTTTTTTTTGAATTTGAATGGAGAAATCTCTGGAATGCAACTTGAACACAGAACCCTATAATTGAGACCACAGTTGAGATTTGTCCGTTCATTATATCACTGCCTTGTCATGTGTTTGTAAGCAAGAAAATATCAAATATGACCTTGTGGAATGGAGGAGAAGACTTGAGAAATTTAACATTCAACTCCTAATCTAATGATTCAAAGAAATAGTTTCTGCAGCAATTTAGTGCCATGTTATACTCATAGTCAGAAACCTCAACAAGTTAGGAGATTTGAGAATTTGATTCTTGGGCAAGTGGCAAAATGAATAATAGATAAAAAGTATTGATTGGCTGATTGCTTCACTACTACCAAATCCAGCCAATGAACGGACATTTCCACATCAAGCTATTGATTTACTGAAATGATGCCTAAAAAGAAACCTGATTATTAGTAACTATGCCATGTCCAGTTGCTAAAAGAGAATATCATTGCAGTGTGATCTGACTGTATTTGGTACATGGTCAGTGAATCATTCGTGTTGAAATTCTACATTTTCCAGAGGGTATAATTAGAGATGAAACATATATAAAGGCAATCTTACTGCTTAAAACCGGATGCAGACTTGCAATCCAGCAGGCATCAGGAGAATGCACTTTGACTGTTATTAAATAAGTGATCGCATTAGAATTAGGACTGATTGCCCAGTAGATTACTTATTTTGATTCATATCACATTCATTCTTTGATTGTATAATGTCTTTTAATAGCCAATCTTGATATGCAAACTAATATCATGCTGATATTAGCATTAGTCTGACAGAAAGCCTTTCGTTCAATACTTTAGATTACATGAACATAACTTAAGCAACACAGAAATTCCATAAATAATTTAACAAGTAATATTTTGGTAGTAGTTCTAATGTGATTTAACTAAATTATGTTTTTGCAATTCAAAATTTGAAATAAATTTAACATGTCTATATTGGGTTATTCTGGACAGTAGTAATGATGTCCTAATTGTCCTCAAATCCCTGAGAGAGGATGCAATGACAGGGTAACTATCCATAAAGATCAGCCCATGGAGCTTCCAGCTGGATTTTTGAAGAATCCCACAGGAAATTTGGAAGGAAATCAACAGTAGCCCATCAAAATGACACATACAACTTCACTTCAAATGTCACTGTATAAAGTAAGATTTATGATTTTGTGGTGGGATAAGGAGTGTTTTGATAAATGAGTCATTTTCAAGCTGATAGACTCTAAGTAGTTTCATGCCACTGAGGTCAGTGAGAGGGCCTTGACTATTTACATTCTGTATTAACTAGTTGGATGAAGGGACAAAGTGAATTGCAGCCTGATTTTCTGACAATACAAAAATATGTGGAAAGACAAGTTGTGAAAAGACACAAAGAGCAGGATTTTCAGGATTCTGTGATGGGGTTCCTGGAGGTGGCAGTCCCACAAGTGGGAGGGCAATGTCATTAGGCTGGTTCTCACCTGCACAGCTTTATGCAGGAGGATGGTGACAGTGGATCCGGTTACCCAACCAGCCAACGGTGAGGAACAAGTTTATGACCCTCAACATCATATTGTAAGCAATCCCTCTGGAATGAAACATCATCCGGAATTTTAAACCAGAAGAAAGGGGTTCCTGGAAAACTAGGAAGTGAACCAATTGCCTGCTCGTACCAAGCCATCAAAGCTGCAGGCAATATTCAATACGGAAAGCAATATGTTAATAAATGGCTACAACTGAGGCAAGGTACAATACTGTCAGGACTTACCACAAACCGCACCCCACCCTCCCTTTGATGATACTAACCCTCTTAGTTTTTCCTACTTCCTGAGATGCCCTGACCACTGCCTGGGAACTAACACTGACAGTGAGACTGCTGATCATAGAGTCATAGAGATGTACGGCACAGAAACAGACCCTTCGGTCCAACCCGTCCATGCCAACCAGATATTCCAACCCCATCTAGTCCCACCTGCCAGCACCCGGCCCATATCCCTCCAAACCCTTCCTATTCATATACCCATCCAAATGCCTCTTAAATGTTGCAATTGTACCAGCCTCCACCACTTC
>NC_057738.1:46920281-46921714 GCF_004010195.1 Chiloscyllium plagiosum
CCCAAAATGCAGTACCTCACATTTATCTGAATTAAACTCCATCTGCCACGTCTCAGCCTATTGGCCCATCTGTTCCAGATCCTGTTGTAATCTGAGGTAACCCTCTTCACTGTCCACTACACCTCCAATTTTGGTGTCATTTGCAAACTTACTAACTGTACCTCTTATGCTCGCATCCAAATCATTTATGTAATTGACAAAAAGTAGAAGATCCGGCACCGATCCTTGTGGCACTCCACTGGTCACAGGCCTCCAGTCTGAAAACAATCCTCCACCACCACCATCTGTCTTCTACCTTTGAGCCAGTTCTGTATCCAAATGGCTAGTTCTCCCTGTATTCCATGAGATCTAACCTTGCTAATCAGTCTCCCGTGGGAACCTTGTCAAACGCCTTACTGAAGTCCATATAGATCACATCTACTGCTCTGCCCTCATCAATCTTCTTTGTTACTTCTTCAAAAATCTCAATCAAGTTTGTGAGACATGATTTCCCACTCACAAAACCATGTTGACTATCCCTAATCATTCCTTGCCTTTCCAAATACATGTACATCCTGTCCCTCAGGATTCCCTTCAACAAAGACATGTTGACTATCCCGAATCAGTCCTTGCCTTTCCAAATACATGAGCTTTAGGGAGAGGCTGAACAGGCTGGGGCTGTTTTCTCGAGACCGTTGGAGGCTGAGGGGTGACCCTTATAGAGATTTATAAAATTATGAGGGGCATGGATAGGGTAAACAGACTGAAGTCTGTGGTGGGGGAGTCCAGAACTAGGGGGCATAGGTTTAGCGTGAGTGGGGAAAGATATAAAAGAGACCTAAGGGGCAACCTTTTCATGCAGAGGGTGGTACATGTCTGAAATGAGCAGCCGGAGGAAGTGGTGGAGGCTGGTACAATTGCAACATTTAAAAGGCATCTGGATGGGTATATGAATAGGAAGAGTTTGGAGGGATATGGGCTAGGTTCTGGCAGGTGGAACTAGATTAGGTTGGGATATCTGGTCGGCAATGAATGGGTTGGACCGAAGGGCCTGTTTCCATGCTGTACATCTCTATCACTCTATCGCTCTATGTACATCCTGTCCCTCAGGATTCCCTCCAACAACTCGCCCACCACCGAGGTCAGGCTCACCGGTCTACAGTTCCAATAATTTCCCTGCAGTCTATATCTTCCATATCCTGTTCCACAGTAAATACTGATGCAAAATATCCATTTAGTATCTCCCCCATTTTCTGTGGCTGATCTTTGAGGGGCCGCCTTGCTGATCTTTGAGGGGCCCTATTCTCTCCCTAGTTACCCTTTTGTCCTTAATATATTTGTAAAATCCCTTTGGATTCTCCTTAATTCTATTTGCCAAAGCTATCTCATGTCCCCGTTTTGCCCTCCTGATTTCCCTCTTAAGTATACTCCTACTTTCTTTATACTCTTCTAAG